>NW_027269372.1:235376-292676 GCF_023055355.1 Agelaius tricolor | reverse complement strand
GGGGTTCCTGGAGGGTTTTGAGGTTTTGGGAGGGTTCCTGAGGTGGTTCCTAAGGGAGGGTTGGGTTTCTGGACATCCCCGGAACTTTGTGGGATTTGGGGGTGGTGGGGAGGGCTCTGAGGGATCCCCACTGACGCCCCCTCCCCATTTCCCAGCGCGGGAGCCCCCAGCCCCACGCAAGGAGTGTTACCTGAGCCTGGAGCTGCCCGCATTCTGCGACGCCGTGCTGGGCACCAACGTGACGCGGGGCGAGTGCTGCTGCTCCGTGGGCGCGGGCTGGGGGGACCTGTGCGAGGTGTACCCCTGCCCCCTGCCCTCCTCGGGTACGCCCGGGGGTCCCCAGCCCCCTGGGACCCCCACGGGCAGCTCAGGTTGGGGGGTTTGGGTTGGGGAAGATCTGGGGAGGGGCTGGAGCGACCCTTCCCCACCACATCCCCATAGGGTTTGTGGGAAAGGGTGGGGGGGACACTGGGTTAGGGTTAGGGGTGGTGGTTTGGGGTCCCGAGGGTGCTCTGGGGGTTCAGGACTGCCTGAGACCCCATTTCCAGCCTGATTTTGGGGGGGTTTGGGGAGATCTGGGGAGGGGCTGGAGCGACCCTTCCCCACCACATCCCCAGCAGAAAAGGGGGGAAACCGGGGGTGGGTCGGGGTCACCAGGGGTGGGTGGGGGTCCCAAGGGTGGTCTGGGGGTTCAGGACCGCCCGAGACCCCATTTCCAGCCTGATTTTGGGGGGGTTTGGGGAGATCTGGAGGGGCTGGAGCGACCCTTCCCCACCCCATCCCCATAGGGTTTGTGGGGCGCTGATGGGAAAAGGGGGGACACCAGGAGTGGGTGGGGGTCCCGAGGGTGCTCTGGGGGTTCAGGACCCCCCCCTTTGTTGGTTTTTTGCCACCCCCAGCCGAGTTCGTGGCGCTCTGTCCTGGGAAAAAGGGGGACACCAGGGGTGACTTGGGGACACCAGGGGTGGTTTGGGGTCACTGGGAGCAGTTTGGGGACACCGGGAGCAGTTTGGGGTCACCAGGGACACTTTGGGGTCACCAGGGGGGGTCCCCGGGGATGCTTTGGGGGTCCCGAGGGTGCTCTGGGGGTTCAGGACCCCCCTCCTTTGATGGTTTTTGCTGTCCCCAGCCGAGTTCGTGGCGCTCTGTCCCGACGGGAGGGGCTTCATCCAGGACGACAACGGCCTCGACTACGGGGGGATCCCTGCACACCGCGGTGAGACCCGGCCCCGTGTCCCCCCCGTGTCCCCCCCCGTGTCCCCTCCCTGTCCCCCCCGTGTCCCCCGGGGGGGTTTCTGTCCCCTGCCGCACCCCCTATCCCGGAGCTCCCCGTTTTTCTAAGGAAAACCCTTTTTTTCCCCCTTTTTCCCCCTTTTTTCCCCCTTTTTCCCCTCCTGTTTTCCCCCATTTTTCTCCTTTTTTTGCCCCCATTTTTCCCCCCATTTTTGCCCCGTATTTCCCATTTTCCCCCCCTTTTTTTCCCCATTTATTCCCCATTTTTCCCCAATTCTTTCCCCATTTTCGCCCTCGTTTCTCCCCGTTTTTCCCCCGTTTTTCCCCCTTTCTTCCCCGATTTTTCCCCCCTTCCCCCCGCTTTTTCCTTCTCTCCCGTTTTTCCCCGTTTCCCCCCCCATTTCCCCTCATTTCCCCTCCATTTTTTCCCCTATTCTTTCCCTGTTCCCTCCCCATTTCTCCCCTTTTCCCCCCCGTATTTTTCCCTGCTTTTTCTCCCCATTTCCCCCCCTTTTTTTTTCCTGTTTTTCTCCCCATTTCTCCCCTGTTTTTTCCCCATTTTTTTCCCAATTTTCCCATTCCCCCCCATTTCTCCCCCGTTTTTTCCCCCATTTCCCCCCATTTCCCCTTATCCCCTTCCCTCCCCTCTCTCCCATGGGGGGCTCTCCCCATTCCCTGGGGGTCTCCCCGGCCCTGAGCCCCCTCCCCACCCCGCAGACATCGACGAGTGCGGCCTCTTTGGGGACGAGATCTGCAAGGGCGGCAAATGCGTGAACACCCAGCCGGGCTACGAGTGCTACTGCAAGGCTGGCTTCGACTACGACAGCGCCCTGCGCCAGTGCCTGGGTCAGGGGAGGGGGCCCGGGGGTCCCCAGGGCATGGCCGGGGGGTCCCGGGGTCGGGAGGTGCCGGGGGCATCGGGGGGAGCCAAGGGGAGAGAGCGGCCAAGGGGCCCTGGAGCAGCCTGGGAGGGTTTGGGGGATTTTGGGGGGTTTGGGGGGGATTCTGGGTGTTTGGGGGGGGATTCTGGGGGGTTTGGGGTCCCTGGGGTGTTTGGGGCTCTTTGGGGTGTCCCGGGGGTCCCGGGGGGATTGGGGGTGGGGGGGGTCATGGGGAGAGAGCAGCCAAGGGGTCCTGGAGCAGCCTGGGGGGGTTGGAGGGTTGGGGGATTCTGGGGTGTTTGAGGGGGTCTCTGGGGTGTTCGGGGGTCCCTGTGTATGTTCGGGGGTCCCTGTGTGTATTTAGGGGGTCCTATGTGTGTTTGAGGGGGTCTCTGTGTATGTTTGGGGGGTCTCTGGTCTCTGTGTGTATTTAGGGTGTCCCTGTGTATGTTCGGGGGTCCCTATTTGTGTTCGGGGGTCCCTGTGTGTGTTTGGGGGGGTCTCTGTGTGTATTTAGGGGGGTCTCTGTGTTTGTTCGGGGGTCCCCGGGGTGTTTGGGATCCCCACAATCCCGAGGGAATCCCTGGGAGTCCCCGCAGCTCCTGCCGCTGTTGGGGGGTCCCGGGGTTTTTTTTGGGGGTATCTGGGGGTCCCCACCTTGCCGGGGAGTCCCCAGAATCCCCCCTGGCCCCTCCCCAGACGTGGACGAGTGTCTGGACGAGTCCAACTGCGTGGACGGAGCGTGCGAGAACACGCGCGGCTCCTTCCGCTGCACCTGCGGGCCCGGGGCCCGCTACCACCCCCGGGCTGCGGCGCTGCCTGCCCGGCCCCGAGCACGGTGAGGGACCCCGGGGATGGGAGAGACCCCCGGGATGGGGAGGGACCCCTGGGAATGGGGAGGGACCCCTGGGAATGGGAGAGAGACCCCCGGGGATGGGAGAGACCCCCGGGATGGGGAGAGACCCCCAAAGAGGGGAGAGACCCCCAAAGAGGGGAGAGACCCCCGGGAATGGGGAGGGACCCCCGGGGATGGGGAGAGACCCCTGGGAATGGGGAGGGACCCCTGGGAATGGGGAGAGAGCCCTGGGAATGGGGAGGGACCCCTGGGATGAGAGAGACCCCTGGGAATGGGGAGGGACCCCTGGGAATGGGGAGAGAGCCCTGGGAATGGGGAGGGACCCCTGGGGATGAGAGAGACCCCTGGGAATGGGGAGAGAGCCCCGGGATGGGAGAGATCCCTGGGGATGGGGAGAGAGCCCTGGGAATGGGGAGAGACCCCTGGGGATGGGGAGGGACCCCTGGGATGGGAGAGACCCCCAAAGAGGGGAGAGACCCCCGGGAATGGGGAGAGAGCCCTGGGAATGGGAGAGACCCCTGGGGATGGGAGAGAGCCCTGGGAATGGGGAGAGAGCCCTGGGGATGGGGAGAGACCCCCGCATGCTGAGACCCCCCCCACAAAGTGAGACCCCCCCCCACCACAAGGTGGGACCCCCGGGGGGGGGCACAGGTCCATGTGGGGGGGGTGGGGGTCGTGCAAATGGAGCCCCCCCCCCAACCATTGCCGGGATTTTTGGGGTGGGGTGGGGGTCGTGCAAATGGAGCCCCCCCCCAGCCATTACTGGGATTTTTGGGGTGGATAAGGGGGAATTTTGGGGTTTCTTTGGGGAAGGATCCGGAGCTCCCTGACCCCCCCAAGCATTACCGGGGTTTATTGGGGGTGGGTGGGGGGAATTTTGGGGTTTCTTTTGGGGGGGTTTCGGACCTCCCTGACCCCTCCCCTGCCCTCCCCCCCCAGAGCGCCCCCCCCCGGCGGAGCGCGCCCCCCCCCCGGAGCGCAGGGACGTTTGCTGGCAGCGCCGGGGGGACGAGGGCGTGTGCGGGGCGCCCCTCGGGGGGGGACCCCTGAGCATGGACGAGTGCTGCTGCCGGGGGGGGGCGGGGTGGGGCCCCCACTGCCGGCCCTGCCCCCCCCGGCCGCCAGGTCAGCAAAGGGGGGGCGAGGGAGGGGCTGGGGGGGAGGGCTTGGGGGGGCTGTAGGGTCCTAAGGGGGGTTTGGGGGGGTCCTAAGGGGGATTTGGGGAGGATTTGGGGGGACTTAGGGGGGGTTTGAGGGGGATTTGGGGGCATTGGAGGCGGATTTGGGGATGTTTGGGGGGACTATAGGGTGGGCTTGGGGGGAATTTGGGGGTGGGCTGGGGGGTCCTAAGTGGGATTTGGGGGGGGCTATAGGGTCCTAGGGGAGATTTGGTGGGGCCTCTATGGGGTCTGGGGTCTCTATGGGGTCTGGGGGGGTCTCTATGTGATCTGGGGTGTCCCTATGGGGTCTGGGGTCCCTGTGGGGTCTGCAGGAGCTGCCGGGGGTCCGGGGGGGGGTTGGGAGGGGCTGATTTTGGGGATTTCCCCCCCCCCAGGCCTGCCGTGCCCCCTCGTGCAGAGCGAGAGCAATTCCTTCTGGGACACCAGCGCCCTCAGCCTGGGGGGGCCCCGCAGAGGTGGGACCCCAAAACTGACCCCAACGTCAACCTCAACCCCCAAAACTGACCCCGACCCCAACCCCCAAAACTGACCCCGACCCCAGACCCCCAAAACTGACCCCAACCTCAACCCCAGACCCCCAAAACTGACCCCAGCCTCAACCCCAGACCCCCAAAACTGACCCCAACCCCAACCCCCAAAACTGACCCCGACCTCAACCTCAGACCCCCAAAACTGACCCCAATCCCGGACCCCCAAAACTGACCCCAACCTCAGCCCCAGACCCTCAAAACTGACCCCAACCCCAACCACAACCCCCAAAACTGACCCCAATGTCAACCCCGGACCCCCAAAACTGACCCCAACCTCAATCCCCCCAAACCCGCCCCCACCCCCAAATCCCCCTCCCCAAACTCCCTGGAACCCCCCCCCCCAACCCCTTCCCCAGACCCTCTGGGACCCCCCGAAATTCACAACTGAGCCCCCAAACCTGGACCTTGAGCCCCTCCAACCTTGCCCCGCCCCCAGTTTAGGACCCCAGACCCCTCTGAGTTGGGGTCCCCGTGCCCCCAGACCCCTCTGAGCTGGGGTGCCCGTGCCCCCCCAGGTGAGGACAGCTCTGAGGAAGACTCTGCTGAGTGTCCCTGTCCCGGGGGGGTCCCCGGCCGCTGCCTCCGCTCCCCCCGCGGGGGCTGCGAGTGCCCCCCCGGCTTCCAACCGGACCCCACCCGCACCCGCTGCCTCGGTGAGGACCCCCCCAAACCCCTCTGGGACCCCCAAATCCCCCCCCCTCCAGGACCGAGGGTTTTGGAGCAGTGGGAGGTGGGGATGGGGTCAGGACCCCCTAAATTTTGGGGAGCCCTGGTGGGGTCTGGGGATCCAGAGCTTTTGGGGGGGGGGATTTTGGGGGTCCCAGGGGATTTTGGGGGTCTCGGGGGATATTTTTGCCCCCTATTTCCCCCCCCATATATGGAGATCCTCAGGATGGGGATGGGGGGAATTTTGGGGGTTCCTTTAGGGAATATTGGGGGTTATTTTGGGGGCTCCCTGACCTGTTTGTGTGTGTATGTCCCCCCCTTCCCCAGATATCGACGAGTGTCGGGACCCCCGGGGGGGTCCCCGCTGCCCCCGTGAGCGCTGCATCAACACCAGCGGCTCCTTCCGCTGCGCCTGCAAGGCCGGGACCAGCCGGGCCCGCCCGGGGGGGCTCTGCCTGCCCCAGCGCCGCTGAACCCCTGGAACCCCCCGGGATCCAATGGGATCCAATGGGATCACCTGGGGGCGCTCTGCCTGCCCCAGCGCTGCTGAACCCCCCCGGGACCCCCCGGGATCCAATGGGATCCAATGGGATCACCCGGGGGCCTCTGCCTGCCTGGGACCACCTGGAACCGTCTGGGACCCCTGGGATCCCCCCAGGATCTTCTGGAATCCCCGGGACTGGCCCCAGCCCCACTGAAACCCCCCTGGGATCCTCTGGGACCTCCTGGGATTCACCAGAACCCACTGGGAACCCCCGGGTCCACCCTGGGACCACCCAGGCCCAGCCCCAGCCCCACTGAAACCCCCCCGAGACCCCCGGGATTCACCAGGACCCTCCGGGACTCCCTGGGACCTTCCGGGATCCTCCAGAATCCCCCAGGACCACCCAGGAACCCTTCAGGACCATCCAGAATTCCCCAGAACCCTCCAGGACCCTCCAGGTCCATTCGGGATCGCCTGGGACCCTCCAGAATTCCCCAGAACCCTCCAGGACCCTCCGGGATCCCCCAGGACCACCCGGGACCCACCGGGACCGGCCCCAGCGTCGCTGAAACCCCCCCGGGAACCCCCCCGGACTGTCCGGGACCCCTTGGGACCCCCCCAGACCCCAATAAAGGACGTGGGGGAACAGCTCCGGTGGCGCTGCCTGGATGGAGGGGGCTGGAGGGGATTTTGGGCTGGGATTTTGGAGATTTGGGAACTTGGGAGGATTCGGGGGAGAATTGTGGCAGTTTGGAGTGCGGGGGAGAGGATTTGGGGGGGATGTGGGGGGATTCGGGGGGAAATCAAGGGGATTTGGAGGTGAAATCAGGAGGATTTGGGGTGAAATCGAAGTGAATTTGGAGGTGAAAGCTTGAGGGAATTTGGGGTGAAATCGGGGGGCATTTTAGGGTGGAATCAGAGGGATTTTAGGGCGAAATCGGGGCGATTTTGGAGGTGAAATCGGGAGGATTTGCGAGTGAAATTGAGGTCATTTGGGTGAATTTGGAGTGAATTTGGAGTGAAATCGGCGGGATTTCGATGAGATTGAGGCGATTCGGAAACAAGCCGTGACCACGCCCCCACCACACCCACAAAGACCACGCCCCCAAAGCCACACCCTCCGCGCTCAGCCAATCGCGGGCGGTGGCGCGCGCAGGCCCCGCCCACTCCCGTCGTGCCCCGCGCTGCCCGCGCCGGCGGCGGCCCCGGTGAGGGGAGGGGGGGGGCGGTGCCGGGACCGGGTCCGGAGGGGTCGGGACCGGGTTTGAGGGGGGGTCTGGGGGTCCTGGGGGGGCTCCGGCACGGGGGGGATTCGTGGGGAGGGTCCCGGGTGGTCCCTGAGCGTTTCCGCGGTTTTGGGGGTGCCGGGAAGGGGCGGGTCCGTCCCGGGGGTTTCCTCCAATCCCCCTCGGAGCCCCCCGGGCTTGAGCCCCTCTGTGCCCCCCATAACCCCCCCAGGACCCCCAGCCCCTCATTTCCACCCCCTCAGTCCCTCCCGTGGGCTCCCGCCCCGACAGACGCTGCTGTTCCCCCCCCCTCGCTCTATCCCGGCTCTGGGACCCCCCCCCAAACCCCAATTTTTCCCCTATAAACCCCCCCCTATAACCCCCTCCCCGTTTCCCCTGAGACCCCACCACCATTTCCCCACCGTGGGGCTGAAACTGCTGCTCCTGCTCCCCTCTGTGGGCAGCTCCCCCGGCCCCTGACACCCCCAGAACCCTTCCTGAGACCCCCAGAACCCTTCCTGAGACCCCCAGAACTGCTCCTGAGACCCCCAGAACCCTTCCTGAGACCCCCAGAACCCTTCCTGAGACCCCCCAGAACTGCTCCTGAGACCCCCAGAACTCCTCCTGAGACCCCCATTTCCCCCTGATTCCCCACAGGCCCCAGCACGGGGCTGAAACCTCTGCTCCTGCTCCCCTCTGTGCCTGCTGTGGGCAGCTCCTTCAGCCCCTGAGACCCCCAAAACTCCTCCCAAGACTCCCAGAACTCCCCCTAACCCCGCATTCCCTTCTGATCCCTGGTTCCCCAGCACAGGACTGAAACCGCTGCTCCTGTTCCTCTTCTGTGGGCAGCTCCCCCAGCCCCTGAGACCCCCAGAACTCCCCACAAGACCCCCTAAAACTCCTCCTGAGACCCCCAGAACCCTTCCTGAGACCCCCAGAACTCCTCCTGAGCCCCTGGCTCCCCACAGGCCGCAGCATGGGGCTGAAGCCCTGGCAGAAGGCTCTGTTCCCCCTCTGTGGGCAGCTCCCCCAGCCCCTGGGACCCCCAGAACTGCCCCTAACCCCCATTCCCTGACCCCTGGCTCCCCACAGGCCGCAGCATGGGGCTGAAGCCCTGGCAGAAGGCTCTGTTCCCCCTGGGACCCCCAGAACTGCCCCTAACCCCCATTCCCTGACCCCTGGCTCCCCACAGGCCGCAGCATGGGGCTGAAGCCCTGGCAGAAGGCTCTGTTCCCCCTGCGCTCCGTGGCCGCCGTGGTTCGGCTCTTCGAGGCCGAGCTGCGGCAGCCCGAGCCCGACCTGGTGCTGCTCTCCTTGGTGCTGGGCTTCGTGGAACATTTCCTGGCCGTCAACCGAGTGCTGCCCACCAACGTGCCCGGGCTCACCTTCGAGTCGCGCCCGGGGCCGGACCCCCAGACCCGGCTGTACTTCCCGGTGGCCGAGCTGTCCATCGTGGCCGCGCTCTACGCCCGCTTCACGGCGCAGATCCGGGGAGCCGTGGACCTGTCCCTGTACCCCCGGCCCGACGGCTGCTCCTCGCGGGAGCTGGTGAGGAAAGTGTCAGATGTCATCTGGAACAGCCTTAGCCGCTCCTACTTCAAAGACAGGGCTCACATCCAGTCCCTCTTCAGCTTCATCACGGGTGAGGAGGGGTCCTGAGAGGGTTGGTGGGGTCCCAAGGGGGTGAGGAGGGGTCCCAAGTGGGTGTGGAGGGGTCCTGAGGGGATAAGAGGGGTCTCACAGGGGGTTGGTGGGGCTGGGGTCTCACCTGGAGCAACCTCAGTGCTCCTCCTTCAAGGGCAGGGCTCACATCCAGTCCCTCTTCAGCTTCATCACAGGTGAGGAAGGGTCCTGAGGGGGTGAGGAGGGGTCTTGAGGGGGTTAGGAGGGGTCTTGAGAGGGTGAGGAAAGGTCCTGAGGGGGTTAGGAAGGGTCCTGAGGGGATAAGAGGGGTCTCATAGGGAGTTGGTGGGGCTGGGGTCTCACCCGGAGCAGCCTCAGTGCTCAGTGGATGTTGTGTCCTTATTCTGGGACGTCCCTTGTTTCTTTGTCCCCCCTCCCTTGGGGACAGCTCAGGTGTGGATGGGGGGTTTGGGAGGGGTCTCTGTGTGTCCCTGTGGGGGTTTTGGGGGGTGTTTGGGGGTCTCTGAGCCCCCTGTCCCCCCTGTCCCCCCCAGGTACCAAGCTGGACAGCTCAGGCGTGGCCTTTGCCGTGGTTGGCGCCTGCCAGGTGCTGGGGCTCCCTGATGTTCACCTGGCCCTGAGCGAGGACCACGCCTGGGTGGCCTTTGGGGCCGGGGGGTCCCAAACGGCCGAGGTCACCTGGCACGGCAAGGGCAACGAGGACAGGAGGGGACAGCCCGTGCAGGCCGGGGTGGCCGAGAGGGTACGGGGGACACGGGGAGGTGGGGGGCTCAAAGGGGCAGTGGGGACATTGGGGATGGTGGGGACGTTGGGAAGGGTTGTGGGGACAGTGGGGACATTGGGAGGGGTCAAAGTGACAGGGGGAACATTGGGGTGGGCGGGGGGCACAGGTGGATGTGTCCCTGTATCCCCAGAGCTGGCTGTACCTGGGCAGGGGGCACAGGTGGATGTGTCCCTGTGTCCCCATGTCCCCTGTGTCCCTGTGTCCCCAGAGCTGGCTGTACCTGGGCAGGGGGCACAGGTGGATGTGTCCCTGTGTCCCCTGTGTGTCCCCATGTCCCCTGTGTCCCTGTGTCCCCAGAGCTGGCTGTACCTGAAGGGCTCCTACCTGCGCTGCACGCGGCACATGGAGGTGGCGTTCATGGTGTGCGCCATCAACCCCTCCATTGACGGCCACACCGACAGCCTGGAGCTGCTGCAGCTGCAGCAGGTGAGGGACAGGTGTGGGACAGGGGAGGGACAGGTGAGGGACAGGTGTGGGACAGGTGTGGGACAGGTGTGGGACAGGTGTGGGACAGGGGAGGGACAGGGAGGGACAGGTGTAGCCCAGGTGAGGGGCAGCTGTGGGGCCCAGGTGTGGTGGCCCAGGTATAGCCCAGGTGTGACCCAGCTGTGCCCCAGCTGTGCCCCCCCCCATCTCTCCCTCCTCTGCCCCCAGCGCCTGCTGTGGCTGCTCTATGACATGGGACACCTGGACAGGTGAGAGGGACCCCCCACCCCAGCACGGGGCTGCCCCCCAAGCTGCCCTGGGACCCCCCCCAAACCCACCCCCACCTGCCCCACAGGTACCCCATGGCCCTGGGCAACCTGGCTGACCTGGAGGAGCTGGAGCCCACCCCCGGCAGACCCGACCCCCTCACCCTGTACCACCAGGTGAGCACGGGGGGGTGTTTGGGGTGTGCCCAGCTGTGCCCAGGTGTGCCCAGCTGTGCCCAGGTGTGCGCTGACCCCTCCCTGCCCCCCCCAGGGCATCCATTCTGCCCGCACCTATTACAACAACGAGCACATCTACCCCTACCTGTACCTGGCCGGCTTCCACTGCCGCAACAAGAACGTCAAGGAGGCCCTGCAGGCCTGGGCTGACACGGCCACCGTCATCCAGGAGTGAGTGGGGGGCCAGGGGGGCGACCCTGGGGCTCCTGGGGGGTCCAGGAGTGAGTGGGGAGCAATGGGGAGAAACCTTGGGGCTCCTGGGGGGTCCTAGGGGGTACCTGGGGTTACCTGTGGGACCCTGGGCTGGGCTGGGCTGGGGGAGCTCCCTCCCTTCCTCCTGTGGGGCTGGGGGGGTCCTTGGGGGTGCCCACCCCCCCCCCCCCCCCCGTTTTTATGGGGTGCTCCCTCCCCCAGGGTTGGGTTCTTGGGGTCTCCCCTTGTTCTTTGTGGGTTCTGTGTCCTCTTTAGGGGTCCCCACATCTGTGGGGCAGCCCCCCAAGCCCCCCCCCGTGCCCCCCCAGCTACAATTACTGCCGTGAGGATGAGGAGATCTACAAGGAATTCTTTGACGTGGCCAACGACGTCATCCCCAACCTGCTCAAGGAGGCGGCGGCCGAGCCCCCCCCGGGGGCTGAGGTGGGACCTGGAGCTGGGCACCCCCAAATCTGGGGGCTCCTGGGTGGGGGGAGCCCAAATTTGGGGGCTCCTGGAGATGGGACCCTCAAATCTGGGGGCTCCTGGAGATGGGCACCCCCAAATTTGGAGGTTCCTGCAACTGGGGACCCCCAAATTTGGGGGCTTCTGGGTGGGTTTGTGTGTGGGAGGGGCTCTGTGGGTCCTACCCTGGGGGGAGATTTTGGCTCTAAATTTGGGGCTCCCCACTGGCAACCCCCCCCCATCTCCCCGTACCCCCTTTTATGGGCTTCCCCTCCACTTTTGGGGATCCCTTCTGACTCGGGGGGGGTTCTCAGGGGGCCCCCGGGGGTCTCCCAGCCCTGCAGGACCCCGAGTGCTTCGCTCACCTGCTGCGATTCTACGACGGCATCTGCAGGTGGGAGGAGGGGAGCCCCACGCCGGTGCTGCACGTGGGCTGGGCCACCTTCCTCGTGCAGTCCCTGGGCCGCTTCGACGGCCAGGTGAGCTTTTGGGGGGTCCCCAGTGCTCTTTTTGGGGTATCCCTGGGGCTTTGGGGGATTCCTGAGTGGGTTCTGGAGTCCCCATGTCCTCTTTAGGGGGTCCTGAGTAGGTTCTGGGTTCCCCCATCTCTTTTTTGGGGCATCCATGGGGGTTTGGGGGGGTTCTTGAGTTGGGTCTGGGGTCTCCAATGTTCTTTTTGGGGCATCTCTTGGGGCTTGGGGGATTCCTGAGTGGGGTCTGGGGTCCCCCTTTGGAGGGTCCTGAGCAGCTTCTGGGGTCCCCATCTCTTCTTTGGGGCATCCCTGGGGCTTTGGGGGATTCCTGAGTGGGTTCTGGAGTCCCCATGTCCTCTTTGCGGGGTCCTGAGTAGGTTCTGGGTTCCCCCATTTCTTTTCTGGGACATCTCCAGAGATTTGGGGCGGGGGGTCCTGAATGTGCTCTGGGACCCCAAAAATCTCTTGTGGGGGGTCTCTAAATCCCCTCCGTGTCCCCCCCAGGTGCGCCAACAGGTGACCCTCCTCTCCGAGGACCCCACCCCTCCCGAGGCAGATCTGGGGGGTCCCGAAGACCCCCGCGATTGCCGCCGCCGGGGTCCCCGCCGCGAATCCAAACCCGAGGAGCCCCCGACCCCCAAAAAAACCCTCGGAGCGCCGCCCCCCTCCCCGCGCCCCCCGGGCCGAGGAGACCCCGCCGCCCCCCTCCCCCTGTCCCTGCCCCTCCCCCCCCCTGCCCCCCCCCACCGCCCCTCCCCCGGCCCCCCCCGCGACCCCCGCGACCCCCGGGCCGGGCCCGGCCGCGCCCCCCGCGCCCCCGGGGCCGGTGCTGCGGTTCAGGTCCCAGAAGATGAGGGGGATGAAGGAGCTGCTGAGGGCGGCCAAGGTGAACTCGAGCGCCATCAAACTGCAGCTCACGGCCCAGAGCCAGGTGCAGCCGCGGCGGCCCCGAGCCCCGCCCGGAGCCTACCCCCTGCCCTTCCTCAAGAGACCCCGGAAAGGCTCCTAGGGAGCCCAAAAAACCCCGAAAAGGCTCCTAGGGAGACACAAAAGCCCTCAAAAATGGTCCTAGGGAGCCCCAAAAACCTCAGGGAGGTGCAGCCGCGCCGGCCCTGAGCTCCACCTGGAGCCTACGCCCTGTCCTTCCTCAAGAGACCCCAAAAAGGCTCCTAGGGAGCCCAAAAAACCACAAACAGACCCAAAAATGGTCCTAGGGAGCCCCAAAAACCCCAGGGAGGTGCAGTGCCCCCCCTGCCCTTCCTCAAGAGACCCCAAAAAGGCTCCTAGGGAGCCTTAAAAACCCCAAAATTCCAGTCTGGGCCTGCTCCAACCCTTTCTCAACAGGTTCCAGAAAAAAAGTCTCTCCCCAAAATGGGGGTGGAGGAATTTGGTGTTCAATTTGTGGAGAAATTTGAGGTGGAATGGAGGAATTTGAGGCGGAATTTATGGAGAAATTTGTGGAGGAGGGGCTGGGGTGTCCAATGGGCTGGGGATGGAATATTTGAAGGGGTTTGGATTTGGGGATGCAGGGGCTTTAAAGGTGGATTTGGGGAGCAGGGGAGGAGTTCAAGCTGAGCATTTTTTGGTGGGGGGCACAGCTCAGTTTTGGGGTGCACAACACGAGGCCTTTGGGGGGTCCCGGATCTGGGGAAACCGGGGGGGATTCCAAGAGCCCGGGTGAGGGGGAGGCCATGGAAGAATTGATAATAACATCAAATAAAAGTGCCGCTGTTTCACCGAGCGCCTCCGTCTCCGTTTTTTGGGGGCGCGGGGGGAGCCGACCCTCATGAGGGGGCGGCTCCCATGATGCTCCGCGCGCGGGCGAGCTCCCGCCATGCTTCGCGAGAGGTTTTGGCGGGCCACTCTCCCGCCCGCCCTCCACCCCTGTTTCCACCAATCATCGCGCAGTTTCGCTGAGCGACAGAGGAACCAGCCAATCAACTGCGCCCGGCCAAAGTCTGCTGCTCACGTCACTCATGCTCGGCACGGGGTTTCCCGCCGTCCCCGTCCGGGGGTGCGGGGCGGGGCGTGGCGCTGCCAATGGTGGCAGAGTCTCCGCGGTGGGTCCCGCCCTCCGCCACGCCATCCAATCACTGCTCGCCGTTCTGGCCCCCCCTCCCGCACGCTCCGTATGAGTGACAGCCCCACCGACCAATCCCCGACACCAGCGCCTCAGCGTCCACCTCCGCCCCCCCGTCCGCCTGCTGGCCAATTCCCGCAGGCTTCGCCTTGACAGACAACTCCTTCAACCAATCGCGGTCTGCACTCTCGTTGATCGACGCGTGGCGCGGCCAATCACGGCGGCGCGCGCGGCGCGGCGGCGTGGAAGGTTCGCGAAGGCCGCGCGGGGGCCGTTCTATGGCGACCGGGGCGAGCGCGGCCCAGCCCGGCCCCGCTCCCGGCCCCGCCGCCCCCCGCGCCCCCATGGCCGCCGCCGCTTTCCCTTTCGCGGCTCTGCCGCCTCCTCCGCCTCCTCCTCCGCCGCCTCCGCCACCTCCGCAGCCGCAGCCACCGGCGCAGCCGCCGCCGCCTCCGCCTTCGCAGGCCCCAGGCGGCCCCGCGGCCCCGCAGCCTCCGGGCGGCCCCGCGGCCCCTCAGCCGCCGCCCGCCGCTCCCTACGGGCAATTCCGCTTCCCGTCGCCGCCGCCCGGCCATGACCCGCCCGCGGCCCCCGCGGGGGCTCCGCCGGCCGCCCCCGCCGCTCCCCCGCAGCCCGCGGGGGCTCCGCAGCAGCCGCGGCCCGAGGAGGGCGCGGGGGGCGCGGGCACCGGGCCGGGAGATGCGGGCGGACGGGCGGGAGCCGCGCACAAGCCCCGGAGGGCAGGTACGGCCCGGGGCAGGGGAATACCGGGAGGTGGGGGTGGTTTTGGGACCCCCGGGAGGGGTCTTGGGGAGCGTCTGGGGGGCGTCCCCGGCCTATAACCCCCAACTCTGGGGGTCCCCGGGACTTTAACCCTCCCGACTTGTGTGTCCCCGGGTTGTAATCCCCGGATTCGGGGGTGCCCCGGCTCTGATCCCCCCCAGTTTGGGGGTCCCCGGGTTATAACCTCTCGGTTTAGGGGTTCTGGGCTCTGATACCCCCGATTTGGGGCTTTCCGGGCTCTGAGACCCCTGATCTGGGGGTTTCCGGGAGTTGTGAGCCCCCAATTTGGGGGTCCCTGGGCTCTGATCCTCCCAATTTGAGGGTGCCTGGGATCTGATCTCCCCATTTTGGGGGTCCCCGGGAACTGATCCCCCCCATTTTGGAGGTTTCTGGAGTTTTAACCCCCCAATTTGGGGGTCCCTGGGATCTGATCCCCTCGATTCGGGGGTCCCTGGGATCTGATCCCCCCATTTTGGGGTTCCCCGGGCTCTGATCCCCCCATTTTAGGGTTTCCGGGGGTTGGAGCCCCCGACTTCAGGTGTCCCGGGCTCTGATCCCCCCATTTTGGGGGTTCTGGGCTCTGATCCTCCCAATTCGGGGGTCCCTGTGCTCTGATCCCCCAATCTGAGGGTCCCTGAGATCTGATCCCAGTCGGTTTGGGGGTCCCCACGCTCTGATCCCCCCATTTCGAGGATCCTCAGGCTCTGATCCCCACCATTTGGAGCTTTCTGTGGGTTGTAACCCCCCCAATTTGGGGTTCCCCGGGCTCTGATCCCCCCCAGTTTGGGGGTCCCTCCACCCCACCTTGCCGGGACACGTGTCAGGCCAAGGTTGAACCCTCAGAACGGGACCCCCTAAAAACCCCATAAAAAGTCCTTTTATCCCCCAAAACACCCGCCCCCCCCCAGAACGCACCCCCTGTGCCCGAGGGAGGCTCAGCCCGGCGGGTTTGCCCGAATCGCGGCCTTTTCCCCCCAGACTTCCCGCGGAAGCGGAAGCGCAGCCGCTGGAACCAGGACTCGCTGGAGCAGAAGACGGTGATCCCGGGGATGCCCACGGTGATCCCGCCCGGGCTGACGCGCGAGCAGGAGCGCGCCTACATCGGTAACGCTTTGGGGCCGGGAACCGCGGCTTTGGGGTCACCGGCCTGGGGGCGGCCTCTGAGCTCAGGTTCAGGGGCAGAACTCAAAATGTGGGCTCAGAGCTCGGGGTTTAGGGTGAGAGCTTTGGGTTTAGGGGCAGAGTTTGGGGTTTGGGGTCAGAACTCAAAATGTGGGCTCAGAGCTCAGAGGGGTTTAGGGTGAGAGCTTTGGGTTTAGGGGCAGAGTTTGAGGTTTGGGGTCAGAACTCAAAATGTGGGCTCTGAGCTCGGGTTTAGGGGCAGAGCTCTGGGTTTAGGGGCAGAACTCAAAATGTGGGCTCTGAGCTCGGGTTTAGGGGCAGAGTTTGGGGTTTGGGGTCAGAACTCAAAATGCGGGCTCAGAGCTCGGGGTTTAGGGTGAGAGCTTTGGGTTTAGGGGCAGAGTTTGGGGTTTGGGGTCAGAACTCAAAATGTGGGCTCAGAGCTCGGGGTTTAGGGTGAGAGCTTTGGGTTTAGGGGCAGAGTTTGGGGTTTAGGGTCAGAACTCAAAATGTGGGCTCAGAGCTCGGGGTTTAGGGTGAGAGCTTTGGGTTTAGGGGCAGAGTTTGAGGTTTGGGGTCAGAACTCAAAATGTGGGCTCAGAGCTCGGGGTTTAGGGTGAGAGCTTTGGGTTTAGGGGCAGAGTTTGGGGTTTAGGGTCAGAACTCAAAATGTGGGCTCAGAGCTCGGGGTTTAGGGTGAGAGCTTTGGGTTTAGGGGCAGAGTTTGAGGTTTGGGGTCAGAACTCAAAATGCGGGCTCAGAGCTCGGGGTTTAGGGTGAGAGCTTTGGGTTTAGGGGCAGAGTTTGGGGTTTGGGGTCAAAACTCGAGGTTTAGGGTCAGAATTTTGGGTGTGGGCTCAGAACTCAGGGTTTAGGGTTAGAGCTCGGAGTGTGAGCTCAGAGCTTTGGGTTTAGGGTCAGAGTTTGGGGTTTAGGGTCAGAACTCAAAATGTGGGCTCAGAGCTCGGGGTTTAGGGTGAGAGCTTTGGGTTTAGGGGCAGAGTTTGGGGTTTGGGGTCAGAACTCAAAATGTGGGCTCAGAGTTTTGGGTTTAGGGTCAGAACTCAGGATGTGGGCTCATAACTGACAGTGTGGGGTCAGAACTCAGGGTTTAGGGTCGGAGATCAGTGTTTGGGCTCAGAGCTTTGGGTTTAGGGTCAGAGCTCTGGATTTAGGATCAGAACTTGGGGTTTGGAGTCAGAACTTCAAATGTGAGGTCAGAGTTTAGAGTCAGTTTGGAGTTCAGGCTCAGAACTCAGGATTTAGGGTCAGAGAGTTTGGTCTCAGAGCTCTGGGTTTAGGGTCAGAGCTTTGGGTTTAGTGTCAGAGATTTTGATTTAGATTCTGAGATTTTGGGTTTAGGGTCAAAGTTTGGGGTTTGGGCTCAGAGCTCACGGTTTAGGGTCAGAACTTGGGGTTTGGGCTCAGAGCTCGGAGTTTAGGGTCAGAGTTTGGGGTTTAGGGTCAGAGTTTGGGGTTTAGGGTCAGAATTTGGGATTTGGGCTCAGATTTCTTTGCCCAACCCCCGAGGCTGAGGTGTGAGTAAGAGCACGCCCACATTGGTAAAGATTTGGGGGGAAAAAATCGGATTTTAGGGTCAGAACCTAGAGGTTTTTGGGTTCAGATCCCCCTGGAACTGGGGTTAGAACCCCCTGAGATTCTGGGGCTAAACCAGAAACAGCCTCCAAGTTCTGGATTAAATCTGGGGAATTTGGGGTCAGAACCCCTCAGGATTTGGGGTCAGAACCCCCCTGGGATTCAGGATCAAAACCCCCCTAGGACATGGGGGAAATGAATTACCCCAAAACTTGCAATTTTGGGCAATAACGTGTCATTAATGCAACAATCTCTTGGTTAACCACGTTCATTTTTTGGCAATAATGCATTTTGAGCTGTTTTTGTGTGTTTCAAGGTAACAATTTTCCTCTGATAACCTTTATCTTTAGTGAAATCAGGTGTTTTAGGCAATAATGACCGTGTTTAATTACATCTCCTGTTCTAGGTAATAACAGTTGCTTTTTTTAGTAGTAGTCATGTGTTTTGGGTTAATAATGTGGTTATTTTAGGCAATGTGTATTTTTTTAGGAATAATCTCTCGTTTTAGGTAAAATTGTGGTTGTTTTAGATAAAACTGTGGTTGTTTTAGGTAATAACTTTTACCTTCTGTAGTAATAATCTCACGTTTTAGGTAACAGTGTGGTATTTTAGGAAATAATGTCTTTTTTTTGACTGATAATCTTCTATTTTAGGTAATAATCTCTGGTTTTATGATAACAATCTCTAGATTTTCCATAAGAATGCAGGAGGTTTGGTAATAATGTGCTTTTTTTGGGTAATCCTGTGAATTTTTTGATAACAATGTGATTATTTTTCTTTTGTGATAACCTGCTTTTTTTGGTAATAACACATTTTTTGGGATAACAATGTGGTTTTTGGGGTAATAACCTGCTGTTATCGTTAAGAAGGTGTATTTTTCTGCTAATAATGTCAATTTTAGGTAACAACACCTGCTTTTTCTCACCCTAACCATTTGGTTTTAGGGCATTAATGCCTGGTTTTGGTGCCATGGAGCCGGTGTAGGTAGAAAAAAAAGCAATTAAAAAAAAATTAAATTAAAACCCAGCCAAGAGCTGGCTTGGGACAGGATAATTTTGGGGGAGGAATGTTTTTTATTTTTATTTTTTTTATTTTTTTTTTCTGGGGGGGTAAAATGTGGGTGTTTTGTAACTGTGTCTCTCTCACCTCTCCGGGACCGGGTTCCTTCCAGTGCAACTGCAGATCGAAGACCTGACCCGCAAACTGCGCACGGGAGACCTGGGCATCCCCCCTAACCCCGAGGACAGGTCGGGACCTCCCCCCCCTGCCCCCCCAGACCTGGGCACCCCCCCGGGGCCCCCCCGGACCTGGGCACCCCCCCGGGGGCCCCCCCGGACCTGGGCACCCCCCCCCCGGGCCCCCCCCGTGAGCCGCAAGCAGCGCACGGGAGACCCTCGGCTGTGCCCCCTCCCCTGAGCCAGGACAGGTCGGGACCCCCCCTCCCCTCCCCATTTCCCTCCTGGATTTGGGGGTGCTGACCCCCCCCCACACACACACCCCCTGCGCTGATCCAGGGCCCCCCCCAGTCTGGGGTGTTCCCCCTGAGTTTGGGGGTGCTGCTCTGGAACCCCCCCAGTTCAGTTTGGGGTCTTGTTCCCCCTGAGCCCGGCCTGGGGCTCGTTAGGTGTGGATTAATGACCTGCAGTGCTGGCTTAATGAGCTCTGGGGGCTTAACGAGGCCCCAGCCCCACTGCACCCCCTTTTCCCTCTCCTTTCCCCCCCTTTTCACCCCAGTTTTTCTCTGGGGGGTGGGGGCAGAGCTGCCGTTGCCCCTGCAAAGAGCCAAATTCCCCCCTCCACTCCCTCTCTTCACCTTTTCCTCCTGTTTTGGCCCCGTTTTTCTGTGGCAGGGCAGGACGGGGGTCCCTCACCCCTCAGGGACCCCTGCTCTGGGGGGGTCCCCAGCTCTGTGGGGGTCCCCAACCCCGGGGGGGGGGTCCCTGTGTCCTCAGGGATCCCTCACCTTTGGGGGTCCCTCACCTTTGGGGGTCCCTCACCTTTGGGGGTCCCTCACCCCGTGGTGGCCGGGGGGGCTCTCCTGAGTCCCAGGACCGGGGGGAGGGGGACACCCTCTGCCCCACCCCCCCAGGTTTTGGGGGGGGTGGGGGTCTCACCCCCCCCCCCAGCACACACAGCCCCAGGTTTTGGGGGTCTCCCAGGTTTGGGGGGGCGCAGGCCCCCCGCGCTAACCCAGCCTTGCTCCTGCAGCGCCCCGGGCCGAGGCCGCTCCCCCGCTGCGGCGTCGTTAGCGCTGGTTGGGGGGGGAATTAATTAATGAATTAACGATTAATCACGAGCGGGGGACAGTGACGTCGCAGTTCCACCGAGGACCCGGCTGCTGCCAACCCCGAAAAGTCGCTTTTTCCCCCCAAACCGGGGGCAGGTTCGACTGTCGCCCGCGCCGGCTGTTTTTGGAGGATCCGCCTTAATCTCTTCCCTTCTTGCAGCCGCTGCCAAAATTCGCTATTTTGGGGAGGGAGGGGAGCCAAGATTTAACCAAACCCGAGCGATTCTGACTCTTTTTTTTTTATTTTTTATTTTTTTTTCCTTCCTCGCTGATAATTCTGATTTTTAATCATAATCTGATTTTCTCACCCCGACACGGCTCAGCTCAAGCGACCTTGACTCTTCCCTCCGGGGCTGCCAAAGCCGCGCGGCCCCCCCAGACAGGGACCTTTTCCTCCTAGAAACTGGGAAATTGGGCAAAAAAACAAAAAAAAAAAACAACAAAAACGGGGAGAACTGGGCACAACCTGGGAGAAAAGGAGCAGGAACGGGGCAAAGCCAGGGAAAAACAACAAAACCGGACACAAAAGGGCCAAACCCTGACCCAGCAAAGGCCAAAGCGCAGAGAAACGGGCAGAGAGGGGCCGCTGGTTTGGGGAGTGGGAGGGCTGTGCTCTGCTGGCCTTAATTGGGCGCTAATTAATGCTCCCCCCCCCAATTATCCCCTCCTGGGGGTGGGTGGGGGCAGTGGCACAGGGTGGCCATGGGGGGGGGGGGGGGGGTTTGTGCTGGTTTGGGGAGGGGGGGTCCTGACCCCTCCCCACCCCTCCACACCCCCCTCCCCATCGCCAACAGCGAGGGGAGGGAAGAGCCCCCACACCCGGGGGTTGGGAGGGATGGGGAGGGGGTTCTGGGGGTGCAGCCCCTCCCTGAGGGGTCTGGGGGCCCCCCAGTGACCCCCCCACCCCCCGGAGCAGGTCCCCCTCCCCGGAGCCCATCTACAACAGCGAGGGGAAGCGCCTGAACACGCGGGAGTTCCGCACGCGCAAGAAGCTGGAGGAGGAGAGGCACAACCTCATCACCGAGATGGTGGCCCTGAACCCCGACTTCAAGCCCCCAGCTGACTACAAGTGAGGAGGGGCCTCCCCCCCCACCCCGATTTGGGGCTGGTTCTGCCCACTTTGGGGGTTCCCCCAAGGGTTGGAGCCCTGATTTTTGTCCTTCCCCAGGCCACCGGCGACGCGGGTGAGCGACAAGGTGATGATCCCGCAGGATGAGTACCCCGAGATCAACTTCGTGGGGCTCCTCATCGGGCCCAGGTGGGCACCCCGAGATCCTGGGGGGGTGTGGGAGGGCTCTGGGGCTGGGGGCTTCACCCCAGGAATGTGGGAAGTTCCTGCAAACACTGAGGTGCTGCTGGGTCCCCGTCCCAACACCTTCAGAGTCCTGGCATGGGTGACCTCCTTCACTCCCCCCTAATTAACACTGGGTTAGTTAATGTTTAATGACAGACCCACGTCCATAACGAGCCTGAGCTCCTGATGAGCCAGTTCCCCACTCCCCCCAGTGTGGCTGCCCTGCTGGACCTGTGGGGTCCCCCCCAAAATTCCCAAGCAGAGCACAGAGAGGGAACTCAACCCAGAGCAAGGGTGAAGCAGGACGGGTGGGCTCTGAGAGTGTCCCCCCTGTGTGACCTGCGTGTCCTGGCGGCCCATTCTCAGGGGGAACACTCTGAAGAACATCGAGAAGGAGTGCAATGCCAAGATCATGATCAGGGGCAAGGGCTCGGTCAAGGAGGGCAAGGTCGGCCGCAAGGACGGGCAGATGCTGCCGGGCGAGGACGAGCCCCTGCACGCCCTCGTCACCGCCAACACCATGGAGAACGTCAAGAAAGCCGTGGAGCAGGTTTGGGGGTGTCCCCGAGGGGCTTTGGGGGTGGTTTGGAGGTGCAGCCCCCCTGTCTGACACCCTCTGTGCCCCCTCCCCAGATCAGGAACATCCTGAAGCAGGGCATCGAGACCCCCGAGGACCAGAACGACCTGCGCAAGATGCAGCTGCGGGAGCTGGCGCGGCTCAACGGGACCCTGCGGGAGGATGACAATCGGTCAGAGGGGTCCCACCGCCCCTAATTCCTTTTAAATTAACCCCTCAGAGTCCCTGAATAAACCCTCATTCCCTCCCCAGCATCCTGAGGCCGTGGCAGAGCACCGAGACTCGCAGCATCACCAACACCACGGTGTGCACCAAGTGCGGCGGGGCCGGGCACATCGCCTCCGACTGCAAGTTTGCCAGGTGACCCCCAAAATGAACCCCCAGATCCTTGTGGGAGTCCCTAAATGTCCCCCAAAACCCCACCAGATCCCCCTGAGATCCTCCTAAACTCCTTGAGATCTGCTTGAGATTCCCCCTGAACTCTCTGCAAATGCTCCTTAAATCTCTGAGAGCTCAATTATTCCCAAGCTTTGAGATTGCCTAAATCATCCTCGAGATCTTCCCAAATCCTCCCCAGATCCCTCAAAATCCCCTCTAAACTTCCCTGGGATTCCACCAAGTCCTCAGAACCCCTTTGGGATCCATCTCCCTGAGATCTCCCCAAAACCCCACCAAATACCCTTAAATCCTCTCCAGCCCCTCTGAAATCCCCCAGAGCTTTTCCTTGGCCGTGCATGGGGAACACCCCTGAGCCCAGAGTTGGGCTGGGGGGGATTTGGGGGTGCAGCACCCCCAAGCTCACCATCCCACCATGCCTGCCAGGCCTGGGGACCCCCAGTCTGCACAGGACAAGGCTCGGATGGACAAGGAGTACCTGTCCCTGATGGCCGAGCTGGGCGAGGCCCCGGTGTCCGTGAGCTCCAACGCCGCCCACAACAACAGCCCCTTGTCCAGCAGCCACCGTGCAGCCAGCCAGGCTGGGGGGCAGCCCCCCCCGGTGAGTGACCCCCAAAACCCCCCCTGTGAGCCCCTAGAACCCCCTGACCCCACCCCTGAACTGCTGCCCCAAAAGCAGCCCCATGTCAGGTGTGGGATCAGTGAATGACCCCCAAAAACCCCTCTGGAAACCCCCAGAATCCTCACACCTATCCCTGAACCCCCCCAAAAGCATCCCCTGGTCAGGTGTGGGATCAGTGAGTGACCCCCAAACCCCCCCCGTGAGCCCCCAGAGCCCCCACACCCACCCCTGAACTGCTGCCCCAAAAGCAGCCCCTGGTCAGGTGTGGGATCAGTGAGTGACCCCCAAAAAATCCCTCTGGGAACCCCCAGAATCCTCACACCTATCCCTGAACCCCCCCAAAACCAGCCCCTGGTCAGGTGTGGGAACAGTGAGTGACCCCCTATAACCCCCTGAAAACCCCCCTATAACTGCCCCCCAAAACCCTTATAACCCCCCCAAAACGCCCCTGACCACCCCCAAAACCCCTAAAACCCCCCTCTAACTGCCCCCCAAACCCCTATAACTGCCCCCAATACCCTTACAACCCCCCCAAAACCCCTCTATAACTGCCCCCCAAACCCCCCTGACCCCCATTTTTCCCCCCAGAGCCGCCCCCCCTGGATGAGCTCAGCGCCCTCCGAGAACCGTCCCTACCATGGGCTGCACGGGGGGGGCCCGGGGGGGCCCGGGGGTCCCCACAGCTTCCCCCACCCCATGGCTGGCATGGGGGGGGGGCACGGGGGGCACCCCCTGCAGCACACCCCGAATGGGCCCCCCCCGTGGATGCAGCCCCACCACCCCCCCATGGGGGGGGGGGCCGCACCCCCCCGGCCACCCCGGCCCCCACCACATGGGTACGGACGATCCTGGCTGGGGAGGGGGAAAAATGGGGGGTTTGGGAGTTTATTTGGGGTGAAAAACGGGGGTTTTTTTGGGTGGAAAAAGGGGGGTTTGGGGGTTTTTTTGGGGTGAAAAAAGGAAATTTTTGGGGTGAATAAAGGGGTTTTGGGGGGGGAAAAAGGGGATTTTGGGGTTTTTGGGGGAGGTGAAAAATGGGGTTTTTAGGGTGAAAAAAGGGATTTTTTTGGATAAAAAAGGGATTTTTTGGGGGGCTGAAAAAAAGGGGTTTTGGGGGGTGAAAAAAATTTTGGGGTGAAAAAAAGGATTTTTTGGGGTGAATAAAGGGGTTTTGGGGGTGAAAAAAGGGTATTTTTGGGGGTGAAAAAAAGGGGGTTTTGGGTTTTTTTGGGGGGGGTGAAAAATAGGGTTTTTGGGGTGAAAAAGGATTTTTTTGGATAAAAAAGGATTTTTTGGGTGAAAAAAGGGGGTTTTTGGGGTGAAAAAAGGGGTTTTTTTTTTGGGGGTGGAAAAAGGGGGTTTTGGGGTGGAAAAGGGGTTTTGGGGTGGAAAAAGGGGGGGTTTTGGGGGGGGAAAAGGGATTTTTGGGGGTTTTTTTGGGGGTGGAAAAAGGGGGGGTTTTGGAGTTAAAAGGATTTTTGGGGGGTTTTTTTTGGGGACTGAAAAATGGGATTTTTTAGGGTGAAAAAAGGGGGGTTTGGGGATTTTTTTGGGGGTTGAAAAAAGGGATTTTTGGGGTGGAAAAAGGGGGCTTTGGGGGTTTTTTGGGGGGTGAAAAAAAGGAAATTTTGGGGGTGAATAAAGGGTTTTTTGGGGGTGAAAAAGGAGTTTTGGGGTGAATAAAGGGTTTTTTGGGTTTTTTTTGGGGGCTGAAAAATGGGGTTAATTTTGGGGGTGAAAAGGGGGGATTTGGCCACCTTTGTTCATTTTTAAAGCTTTTGGGGTGGTGGGGGGAGGATTTTGGGGTGAGAAGTGGGAATTTGTGTTATGGGGGGGGATTTGGGGATTGGGAGGATTTTGGGGTTAAACCAGGGAGTTTAACCCTTCTTTTCCCAAGCATGATTTTGGATGTGAGCCTGGGGGAGGGAAGGGGGTTTGGGGAGCTGATTTTTGGGGGGTGTAGGTGTTTTTTGGGGGGTTGTGGGTGTTTTTTTGGGGGGTGGGAGGGGGTCCCCCCCATCCCTAAGGCCACGGTCTCTCATTCCCTCAAGATCAGTACCTGGGAAATGCGCCGGTGGGCTCTGGGGTCTATCGCCTGCACCAGGGAAAAGGTGAGACCCTCACCCCAAAAAAAACCACCCCAAAACCCCTCCCCACATCTCCCTGAGCCCCCCAGTTTCCCTTGACACCCCCCCATAAAGTACTGCTGTCACTGGGGGCTTGGGACCCCCAAATCCTTCTGACCCCCCCCTCAGTTTCCCCCTCCCCAATACAGTCCCAGTACCCCTGGCTGTCCTGACACCCCCAATTTCCCCTGAACCCCCCAATTTCCCCCTCCTCAATATGATCCCAATACCCCTGGCTGTCCTTACACCCCCCTGACACCTCAATTTCCCCCTCCCCAACACAATCCCAATACTCCTGGCTGTCCTGGCACCCCAATTTCCCCCTCCCCAATATGGTATCTCTGTCACTGCCTGTCCTGACACCCCAATTTTCCCCTGAACCCCCCCAGTTTCCCCCTCCCCATTATGATACCTCTGTCACTTGTCTCTCCTGACACTCCCTGACCCCCTCAATTTCCCCCTCCCCAATACCCCTGTCTCTCCTGACCCCCCAATTTCCCCCTCCCCAGTACAATCCCAGTCCCCCTGTCTCTCCTGACCCCCTCAATTTCCCCCTCCCCAATACCCCAGGCTCTCCTGACCCCCCAATTTCCCCTTCCCCATCACAATCCCAGTCCCCCTGTCTCTCCTGACCCCCCAGTTTCCCCCTCCCCAGTACAATCCCAGTCCCCCTGTCTCTCCTGACCCCCCAATTTCCCCCTCCCCAATACAATCCCAGTGCCCCTGTCTCTCCTGACCCCCCAATTTCCCCTTCCCCATCACAATCCCAGTGCCCCCTGTCTCTCCTGACCCCCCAATTTCCCCCTCCCCAGTACAATCCCAGTGCCCCTGTCTCTCCTGACACCCCCTGACCCCCCAGTTTCCCCCTCCCCAGTACAATCCCAGTCCCCCTGTCTCTCCTGACCCCCCAATTTCCCCTTCCCCATCACAATCCCAGTGCCCCTGTCTCTCCTGACCCCCCCAATTTCCCCCTCCCCATCACAATCCCAGTGCCCCTGTCTCTCCTGACCCCCCAGTTTCCCCCTCCCCAGTACAATCCCAGTGCCCCTGTCTCTCCTGACACCCCCTGACCCCCCAATTTCCCCCTCCCCATCACAATCCCAGTGCCCCTGTCTCTCCGGGCACCCCCTGACCCCCCCATTTCGTGCCCCCCCCCAGGTATGATGCCACCACCGCTGGGTATGCTGCCCCCGCCGCCCCCCCCGCCCGGTGGGCAGCCGCCCCCCCCCCTCCGGGCCCCTCCCTCCCTGGCAGCAGCAGCCGCCGCCGCCCCCCAGCAGCAGCAGCACCCCCTTGCCCTGGCAGCAAAGTGAGTCTGGGGGGGCCCCGGTGGGGCGGGGGGGGGGGCGATTTTGGGGTTATTTCCTGGCTTTGGGTCAGTTCCCGTTATCCTGAGGGACGGGGGCGGTGGGGTTGTGTCCCCCAGAAATGAGTTTTTCCTTTAATTAACACCCCACTAATTAACCCAAATCCCAAATGAGCCCTCTGGGGCTGGGCTGTGGTGGTGGTGGGAGGGGGGCTTGTTCCTTTTGGGGGTTCCCTGTCCCCCAGTTACCCCTCTACCCTTAATTAACCCCCACCTTTAATTACCCCAGGCTACTCAGGCTCCCTTAGCATGACTTACCCCCTCCTCCAATTAACCCCCAGCGCTAATTAACCAATGAGCCCCCCTGGGGTGGGGGTGTCTTGTTCCTTTTGGGGGTTCCCTGTCCCCCAATTACCCCTCTACATTAATTAACCCCCACCTTTAATTACCCCGGGCTACTCGGGCTCCCTTAGCATGACTTACCCCCCTCCTTTAATTAACCCCCAGCGCTAATTAACCCTTTCTTTCCCCCCCATCAAACAGATACGACGACCACCACGAGCGCTGGCAGCGCCTCCCTCCCTCCCTGGCAGCAGCAGGCGGGGGGGGGTGCGGCGGGGGGGGGGGCGGCTTCTTCGGGGGCCCCCCCGCTCCCCGGCAGCCCCTCCATGGTGCCTTTGCCCCCCGGGGTTCAGCCCCCGCTGCCCCCCGGGGCCCCCCCGCCCCCCCCCGCCCCCTCCTGGCTCCGGGGGCCTGATGTACGCGCCCCCCCCCCCCCCCCGCCGCCCCCCCCCATGGACCCTTCTAATTTCGTCACCATGATGGGCATGGGGGTGCCCGCCCTGCCCCCCTTCGGCATGCCCCCCGCGCCCCCCCCGCCGCCCCCCCAGAACTGAGCCTCGGACACTGCCGCTGCGGGGACCCCCCCCCAAAAAACACCACAGCATCGGGGGATCTCCCCCTCAAAAAACACCACAGCATCGGGGGATCCCCCCCTCAAAAAACACCATGGGGATCCCCCCGTCAAGGACTGATCCATTGTGGGGACCCCCCCCCAAAAACGCCATCAGGGGATCCCCCCCTCAAAAAACACCATGGGGATCCCCCCCAGGACTGATCCATTGTGGGGACCCCCCCCTCAAAAAACACCATGAGGATCCCCCCCAGGACTGATTCATTGTGGGGATCCCCCCCCAGGACTGATCCATTGTGGGGACCCCCCCTCCAAAATACAGAACATCAGGGGTTCCCCCCCCCCTTCGAGGACTGATCCATCATAAGGAGCTCCCCCTCCCCAAAAGTCGATCAGGAGCCCCCCCAAAACACCACAGGGAGCCCCCCCAGGACTGATGGATTGTGGGGACCCCCCCTCCCCAGAAGACCCGGGAGCCCCCCCCCCCGCCCCCCATGGGCTGTTCCATAGCAGGGAGCCCCCTCCCCTCCACCCTTCATGAACTGAGGAATTTTGGGGTGCCCCCCCTCCCCGTCCCACATCCATGGGACCCCCCCAAACCCCCCCGGGACCACCTTGTGAACTGGTTTACCCTTCCCCCCCCCAAAAAAACACCCCAAAATCAGGGGCGGCCCTGAATCGAGGAGGGGTCGGGGGGCAGGGATGGAATTGGGGGGGGGTCTGCAAAGGTGGGGGGGGCACTGCAGCGACACAAACCTGAGCCCCCTCCCCCCCAAAAACAAATCTCGGGGTCCCCCTCTTGTGTTTCTTCCTCTTCGTTCTGGGCCCTCCCACCCCCCCCCCCCCAAAAAAATTCCCCTTGTAGAGCCCCCCCCAGCCCCTCCCCCGCGCTTTTTTTGTGTATGAATAAAGGAGCGGGACCCCCGTTGGGCCCCCCCTCATTTCGTGTCCCGTTTTCCCCCCTCCCCTCCTCGCGTCACCGGGCTCGGGTTTCGCCGTGCGCCCCCCCCGCCTCCCCCCCCCGCCGTGAAACCGGAGCCGGTGTCGCGGGGGTCGCGCCCCCCCCACCCCCTGCGGCCGTCACTCAGCGCCGAGGTCACCGCGAATGTCGCGACCTTCATGGGGGGGGGATCCGGTTACCGCGGGGGGGGCGAAAAGGGGGGGGCAGCACGTACAGACCCCCCTGACCCCCCCCGGAGCGGGGACACACCCAGGGACCCCCCCCGAGACATTCGGGACCCCCCGGGTTTGGGGAGGGGTCGCAGGGGCGCGCGGCCCGCAGGGGGCGCTGTGGGACCAGGAAGCGCTCAAGCTCCGCCCCTTCATGAATAATTAACGAGCAGTGGGCATTGCCCGCCTTGAGCTCCGCCCCTTTATGAATAATTATCGGTTCATTACCCTTAATGTCGGCGTGGGGGCGTGGCTCCACTCAGGCTCCTCCTCCCTCATGAATATTGAAGCAGCCGCGCGCTCAAAGCGGCCGGGGCGCCGCTGCTGCCGCCGCCCCGGCCCGGAGCCCCCCAAGTCCTAAACCCCCAAAACCCGGAGCCCTCCGGACCCCCCCAAAACCCAGAGCCCCCCCAGGACCTCCCCCCAAAATTCCGAGCCCTCCGGACCCCTCCAAAACCCGGAATCCCCAGGACCCCCCAAAACCCGGAGCCCTCCGGAGCTCTCCCAACCCGGATTCCTGCGGACCCCCCAAAGCCGGACCCCCCAAAGCCGGACCCCCGGAGCTCGGACCCCTCAGAGCTTCTCATCCCTTCAAGCCCCCCTGACTCTCCAGAGACCCCCACCCCCATTTCTGTCGCCATGTCGCGACCGCTGACGGACGCGGATCGGCGGCGGCAAATCAGCGTGCGGGGCCTGGCGGGGCCCGAGAACGTGGGGGAGCTGAAGAAAAACTTCAACCGGCACCTGCACTTCACCCTCGTCAAGGATCGCAATGTCGCGACATCGCGCGACTACTACATGGCGCTGGCACACACCGTGCGCGACCACCTGGTGGGGCGCTGGCTGCGGACACAGCAGTACTACTACGAGAAAGACCCCAAGGTGGGCGTTTGGGGGGTCCTGGGGGGGTTTGGGGGGTCCTAGAGGGGTCTGGGGGCTGCAGAACCAACAGTGCCACCGTGAGGAAGAGGCCAAAGTGGGGGTTTGGGGGGTTTGGGGGAGTCCTGGGGGGGTCTGGGGGCTGCACACGCAGCAGTGCCACCATGAGAAGACCCCAAGGTGGGGGTTTGGGGGGTCCTGAGGGGTTTGGGGGTCCTAGAGGGGTCTGGGGACTGCAGTTCCATGATGAAGAAGAGGCCAAAGTGGGGGTTTGGGGGGGTTCTGGGGGGAGGTTGGGGTCCTCAGAGGGGTCTGGGGGCTGCAGTTCCATGATGAGGAAGAGGCCAAAGTGGGGATTTGGGGGGTCCTGGAGAGGTTTGGGGGTCCTGGAGGGGTCTGGGGGCTGCAGATCCAGCAGTGCTATAAACAGAAGAACCCCAAAGTGGGGGGAAAGGGGGTCCTGGAGGCATTTGGGGGGTCTTGAGGGTCCCCATGCCCACCCATGCTACTGTGACGACCCCAATGAGGGGGGAATTGTGGGGGTCTCAGCTCTGGGAGGGGGAGATTTTGGGGGTGCATTTCGGGGGGGATCAGGACTGGGGGGGGTTTTGGGGGGGATCAGGACTGGGGGGGTCCTTTCCCCCCCCCATACCCGGTTAAATTTATCCTGACCTTTCCCGTTACCCCGGGCGCTGCCATTTAATCCCGACACCGGATAGCGGGGGGGCGGCGGGGCCGGGGGGAGGAACCCGGGGGCGCGGGGGTGTCCGTGACCCCCCAGTGACCCCCCAGTGACCCCCCCTGACCCCCCCTGACCCCCCGAACCCCCTTTTAGCGCATCTATTACCTGTCCCTGGAGTTCTACATGGGGCGCACCTTGACCAACACCATGGTGAATCTGGGGCTCCAGAGCGGCTGCGACGAGGCGCTCTACCAGGTATGGGGGGGCACGGGGGGTTTGGGGGGGGTCTGGGGGGTTTGGGGGGTCTGGGGGGGCTGGGGGGGCTGGGGAGGGGTCGCGGGGGGCCGCAGAGGGGCCGCAATGCGGGGCTGTCCCCGGGATTTGGGGAGGTGGGACTGGGGGGACACGGGAAGGGCAGGGAGGGGACAGCGGGGGGAGGGAGGGAGGGAGGGGGATGGGGACGTTTTGAGGTGTCCCCCCACCAGTTTTGGGGTGTCCCCTCCAAGTTTTGGGGTCCCTCCCCCATGTTTTGGGGTCCCTCCCCAACCCCTGCTCTGTTGTCCCTGTCCCCAGCTCGGGCTGGACATGGAGGAGCTGCAGGAGATCGAGGAGGACGCGGGGCTGGGCAATGGTGGCCTGGGGCGGCTGGCAGGTGCGGGGGGGTCCCCGAGGGGCTGGAGGGGACCCCACAATGTCCCCGTTGTCCTCCCCGCCCCCCGGGATGTCTCTGATTGTCCCCAGAATTGTCCCCCGTGTCCCTCTCCCCCCTTGGTGACAGCCCCGGTCACCGGGATCCCCCCAGGATGCTCCTGTCCCCCCCCCCCCATGTCCCCATGGTGTCCCCAATGTCCCTGTGTCATCCCAGTGTCCCCCCAGTGTCCCAGTGTCCCCCCAATATCCCTGTGTCCCCAACTTCTGTCCCCATGTCCCTGTGTCCCCAGTGTTACCAACCCATGTCCCCAAGGTCCCTGACCCTGTCCCTATGTCCCTGTGTCCCCAACCCCTGTCCCCGATGTCTCCAATGTCCCTGACTGTGTCCCCGTGTCCCTGACCCTGTCCCAGTGTCCCCAATGTCCCTGACCGTGTCCCCAGCCCCTGTCCCCAATGTTCCCAATGTCCCTGACCGTGTCCCTGTGTCCCCAACCCCTGTCCCCGATGTCTCCAATGTCCCTGACCGTGTCCCCAGCCCCTGTCCCTTGTGTCCCCAATGTCCCTGACCATGTCCTCAATGTCCCTGACTGTGACCCTGTGTCCCCAGCCCCTGTCCCTGATGTCCCCAATGTCCCTGACCGTGTCCCCAGCCCCTGTCCCCTGTGTCCCCAATGTCCCCAATGTTCCTGTCCCTGTGTCCCCAGCCCCTGTCCCCGATGTCCCCAATGTCCCTGACCCTGTCCCCAGCCCCTGTCCCCGATGTCCCCAATGTCCCTGACCGTGTCCCCGATGTCCCCAATGTCCCTGACCGTGTCCCCGTGTCCCCAGCCCCTGTCCCCAATGTCCCTGACTGTGACCCCGTGTCCCCAGCCCCTGTCCCCAATGTCCCTGACCCTGTCCCCAGCCCCTGTCCCCGATGTCCCCAATGTCCCTGACTGTGACCCCCTGTCCCCAGCCCCTGTCCCCAATGTCCCTGACCCTGTCCCCAGCCCCTGTCCCCGATGTCCCCAATGTCCCTGACCGTGTCCCCATGTCCCCAGCCTGTTTCCTGGACTCCATGGCCACCCTGGGTCTCGCCGCCTACGGTTACGGGATCCGCTACGAGTTCGGCATCTTCAACCAGCGCATCGCGGGGGGGTGGCAGGTGCGGGGGGGTCCCCGGGGGGGGGGGGCAGGTGCGGGGGGGGTCCCGGGGGGGGTCCTGGGGAACCCCAGGGGTCATCAAATCCCCCCAGCGATTTTGGGGGGTGGCGCTTTTGGGGTTCCCTCCCTGTGCTTGAGAACAAAGAGGGGAGGGGGTGGAAGCTGGGGGGCGGGGGCTCTGTGTGGATTTTGGGGGGGGGTCTCTGTGTGAATTTTGGGGTTTGGGGGGGGGTCTCTGTGTGAATTTTGGGGTTTTGGGGGGGGGTCTCTGTGTGGGTTTGGGGTTTTGGGGGGGTCTCTGTGTGGGTTTTGGGGGGGGGGGTCTCTGTGTGGGTTTTAGGGGGGGGGTTTCTGTGTGGGTTTGGGGTTTTGGGGGGGGGTCTCAGGTGTCTGGGCCCCCCCAGGTGGAGGAGGCCGATGATTGGCTGCGCTTCGGGAACCCCTGGGAGAAGGCCCGGCCCGAGTACACGATCCCCGTGCACTTCTACGGGCGCGTGGAGCACGGCCCCGAGGGGGCCCGGTGGCTGGACACACAGGTGAGGGCACACCTGGGCACACCTGGGCACACCTGGGCACACCTGGGCACACCTGGGCACAGCTGGGCACGGGTGAGGGGCACAGGTGACAGTTCCAGGTGTGTGAGGGGACAGGGAGAGCACAGAGCAGGTGGCTGCACACTCAGGTGAGGGTGATGAGGAGGTGCCGAGGTGTCAGGGGCCTTGCACAGGTGACACACACACAGGTGTCACACACACACACACAGGTGTCACACACGCACACAGGTGTCACACAGGTGTCACACATAGGTGTCACACACACACAGGTGTCACACAGGTGTCACACACGCACAGGTGTCACACACACACACAGGTGTCACACAGGTGTCACATACAGGTGTCACACAGGTGTCACACAGGTGTCACACAGGTGTCACACGCACACAGGCGTCACACACACACACAGGTGTCACACACACAGGTGTCACACACACACAGGTGTCATACACAGGTGTCACACAGGTGTCACACACACACACAGGTGTCACACACACAGGTGTCACACACAGGTGTCACACAGGTGTCACACAGGTGTCACACCTGAGCCCAGGTGAGGATGTGCTGAGGCGCTGCCGCTCGGGGGGGGTCTCTCGGTGTCCGGGGGGTCCCTTGCACACGCGTGTGTCACACGCAGGTGGTGCTGGCCCTGCCCTATGACACGCCTGTCCCCGGCTACCGCAACAACACCGTCAACACCCTGCGCCTGTGGTCAGCGCGCGCCCCCAACGACTTCAACCTCAAGGACTGTGAGTGCCCCGACCCAAATCCACCCCGAACCCCAAAATCCAACCCCAAAATCCACCCCTGAACCCCAAATCCACCCCCGAACACCAAATCCACCCTCGAACCCCAAACCCACCCCCTGAGCCTCTCTGTCCCCCCAGTCAATGTCGGGGGCTACGTCCAGGCCGTGCTGGACCGAAACCTGGCCGAGAACATCTCCCGAGTGCTGTACCCCAATGACAACGTGAGGAATGGGGGGGCTGGGGGGGTCCTGGGGGGTCCTGAGGGGGTCTGGGGGTGCCCCAGGGGGGACCCCCAAACCTGGCTGAGAACATTAAAAATACCCCAAAAATAACATAGGGAGGGGCCTGGGGATCCCTAGCGGGGGGGTCTCATGGGGGGTTACCCCCAGTTTTTCGAGGGGAAGGGGTTTGGGGGGGCTGTTTCAGGGACACCCCCAGTTTGTCGAGGGCAAGGAGGGGTTTGGGGGGGCTGTTTCGGGGTCTCACGGGGGGGGACACCCCCAGTTTTTCGAGGGCAAGGAGCTGCGGCTGAAGCAGGAATATTTCGTGGTGGCGGCCACGCTCCACGACATCATCCGGCGCTTCAAATCCGCCAAGTTCGGCAGCCGCGACCCCGTGCGCAAATCCTTCGAGAGCTTCCCCGACAAGGTGAACCCTGAAACCCCCCCGGGGACCCCCCAAAACCCCCCGGGGACCCCCCAGATCCCCCTCTCGGACCCCCTCTGACCCCTGCCCTCCGCACAGGTGGCGATCCAGCTGAACGACACCCACCCCTCTCTGGCCATCCCGGAGCTGATGCGGATCCTGGTGGACGAGGAGCACCTGGGATGGGACCAGGTGGGTGCAGGGGGGGTCCCCAAAACCTTTCCTCCCCCCCCCTGCATTGAGCTCCATGTTCTGTGTCCCGCGTGTTCCGTGTCCCGCGTGTTCCGTGTCCCACGTGTTCCGTGTTCTGTGTCCCGTGGGTTCCGTGTCCCGTGGGTTCCGTGTTCTGTGTCCTGTGGGTTCCATGTCCTGCGGGTTCCGTGTCCTGCAGGTTCCGTGTTCTGTGTCCCGTGGGTTCCGTGTTCTGTGTCCCATGGGTTCCGTGTTCCATGTCCCATGGGTTCCATGTCCTGCGGGTTCCGTGTTCTGTGTCCCCAGTGGGAGCAGGGATGGTGGGGGGGGTGGTCCTGGTGACCCTGGGGGGCTGCGGGGTCACTCTGGGGGTGTCCCCTGGTGTCCCCCCCCGTTTATGTTCAGGAACACAAAATCAGGGAATGATTCTGTGCCGGTGCTTTTATTGAAGAGCTCTGGGTGTCAGGGGTACCAACCCAAATCTGACTCTGCCATGGGCTTGGGGTGAACGTGTTTTTATATTCTATTGTTATATAACCTTCATGTTAATTATTAAACTTATATTGTTCTATTGTATATGTAGATTTCATCCAAGCATGGGCTCCTCGTGGTCCCCCTCAAACTTCTAACATGGTTCCTCATGATTCTTCTTACGATTAAACAATAATTATATTTAATTATAAACAATCATCCCATCTAACAATGATATCATTTATCACACGCCGCTTACGCTGGTGCAGTTTCACCTGATCCGTCAAACACAACGCCGAACGTTTTCAGGGTCTATTCCTAACGTTTTTCCAGGGCCCCACTAAGCCTAGCCTCTTCCTAATTCCCCGAATTTCATGAATTTCATGATTTTTAAACCTTTTACTGTCACGGGCGTCCCCCTCCACCCCAGGCCTGGGACATCACGGTGCGCACCTGCGCCTACACCAACCACACGGTGCTGCCCGAGGCGCTGGAGCGCTGGCCCGTTCACCTGCTCGAGTCGCTGCTGCCGCGGCACCTGCAGCTCATCTACGAGATCAACCAGCGCTTCCTCGATGTGAGCTGGGCTGGGCACGGGGGGCAGCAAAACGGGGGGGGCCCGGGGGTCGTGAAGGGTGGGGGACCCCCGGGGTTTGGGGATAGAGAGAACGCAGATGGTTGGGGGGGGTGTTGGGGATAACATGGGGACAACATGGGGATAACATGGGGATAACATGGGGATAACATGGGGACACCTGGGGGTGTGTCTGGGGGGAAATTCCTGCGTGGTTTGGGGGTGGGGGGGGAATATTTCTGGGGGGGTCTCAGGGGGGTTTCCGGGGGTCTGGTGACCCTGCGGTGGCACTGGGGGGGGGGGGGGGTTGCTGTGGTGTCCTTGGGGGTGGAATTGGGGTCCCAATGTCCCTGGGGGGTCTCAGGGGTTCTGATGTCCCTGGGGGGGTCTCAGGGGTCCCAGTGTCCCTGGGGGTGTCCCAGGGGTCCCGGTGTCCCTGAGGGGGGGTCTCAGGGGTCTCGGTGTCCCTGAGGGGGGGTCTCAGGGATGTCCCCCCGCCCCCCCAGCGCGTGTACTCCCTGTTCCCCGGGGACCTGGACCGGCTCCGCCGGATGTCGCTGGTGGAGGAGGGCGCGGTCAAGCGCATCAACATGGCGCACCTGTGCATCGTGGGCGCGCACGCCGTCAACGGCGTGGCCGAGATCCACTCCCAGATCCTCAAGGACAGCGTGTACGACCCCGCCCGGGCCGCCCCTCAACCCCCCAGATCCCCCCAGACACGTCCTGACCACCCCCAGCACCCCAAATCCATCCCAGATCCCCCAGACTCCCAAATCTTCCTTGGCTCCCCCAGACCCCAAATCCCTCTCATCCCCAAATTCTCCTCCTGTCCCCCCAGACCCCAAAATCCACTCCCAGATCCTCAAGGACAGCGTGTATGACCCCCCTGGGCCACCCCAAATCTCCCCAAATCCCCCCAAATCACCCCAACCACGTCCTGGCCACCCCCAGCACCCCAAATCCATCCCAGTCCCCCCAGACCCCCAAATCTCCCTTGGCTCCCCCAGACCCCAAATCCCCCCTGTCCCCAAAATCCCCCCCCTGTCCCTCCAGACCCCAAAAATCCCTCTGGTCCCAGCCGGTCCCCAAATCCCCCCAGCCCCCCCTGGGTGTCCCCACCCCTGGCTGTCCCCATGTCCCCCAGGTGTCCCCCTGGTGTCCCCCAGGTGTCCCCATGCCCCCCCTCCATGTCCCTGTGTCCCCCCGGTGTCCCCGTGTCCCCATCCCTGGCTGTCCCCATGTCCCCTGGGTGTCCCCCAGGTGTCCCCATGTCCTCCCTGGTGTCCCCCCCCAGGTTTAAGGATTTCTACGAGCTGGAGCCGCACAAGTTCCAGAACAAAACCAACGGCATCACCCCGAGGCGCTGGCTGGTGATGTGCAACCCCGGCCTGGCCGAGGTCATCGCGCAGGTGAGCTCACCTGGGCAGACTGGGACGGACTGGGATGGACTGGGAGGGACTGGGATGGACTGGAATGGACTGGGACAGATTGGGATGGACTGGGATAGACTGGGATAGACTGGGATGGACTGGGACGGACTGGGACGGACTGGGATGGACTGGGATGGACTGGGATGGACTGGGACGGACTGGGATGGACTGGGACGGACTGGGACGGACTGGGACGGACTGGAATGGACTGGGACGGACTGGGATGGACTGGGATGGACTGGGATGGAATGGGATCACCTGGGACAGCCTGGGACAGATTGGGGCTCACCTGGGACAGACTGGACCCCTGTACTCACCTGTACTCACCTGTTCTCACCTGCTCTCACCTGTGCTCACCTGTTCTCACCTGTTCTCACCTGTTCTCACCTGTTCTCACCTGTGCTCACCTGTACTCACCTGTACTCACCTGGCACTCACCTGTACTCACCTGCTCTCACCTGTTCTCACCTGTGCTCACCTGTACTCACCTGTACTCACCTGGCACTCACCTGTACTCACCTGCTCTCACCTGTTCTCACCTGTTCTCACCTGTACTCACCTGTGCTCACCTGTACTCACCTGCTCTCCCCTGCTCTCACCTGTACTCACCTGCTCTCACCTGTACTCACCTGCTCTCCCCTGCTCTCACCTGTACTCACCTGTGCTCACCTGCTCTCACCTGTGCTCACCTGCTCTCACCTGCTCTCACCCGTTCTCACCTGTACTCACCTGTTCTCACCTGCTCTCACCTGTTCTCACCTGGTGCTCCCCCCTCCCTCTCCAGCGCATCGGGGAGGATTTCGTGTCCGACCTGGACCAGCTCCAGCGGCTCCGCGACTTCGTGGACGACGAGAGCTTCATCCGGGACGTGGCCAACGTCAAGCAGGTACAGGGGGGGCTTGGGGGGTCCCGGGGGGTCCTGAGGGCTGGGGGGGGGTCCCAAGGGGCTCGGGGGGGTCTCAGCAGCCCCTCCCTCTCTCAGCCGATCAAGGAGACGCTCAGGGCACACCTGGACCAGGTGTGGGGGGGGGGGGGGGGGGTGTGGCCGGAGCCGCTCGTGGGGGGAGTTTGGGGTGGGGGGGAGCTCTGGGGGTCCCGGCTGCGCCCCCAGCCCCTCTTTGCCCCCTCCCCAAACGCCAGGAGAACAAGGTGAAGTTCGCAGCGTACCTGGAGAAGATGTCGGGGGTGCGGGTGAACCCCGCCTCGCTCTTCGACGTGCAGGTGAAGCGGATCCACGAGTACAAGCGGCAGCTGCTCAACTGCCTGCACATCATCACCCTCTACAACCGTGAGTGGGGGTCCCCGAAACCCCCCCGGACCCCTCCCCATTCTGGGAGAGCCCCCCAAAATCCCCCGACCACCCAAAATCCCCCAAACCCCCAAAATTCCCAAAAAAAAAACTGCACTGGGACCCCCCAGAACCCCCAAATTCCTGCACATCATCACCCTCTACAACCGTGAGTGGGGGTCTCTGAATCCCCCGGACCCCTCCCCATTCTGGGAGAGTCCCCCAAAATCCCCTGACCACCCAAAATCCACCAAACCCACTCAAAATCCCCCCAAAAATCCCCAAAAACCCGTGCTGGGACCATCCTGGAACCCCAAATTCCTGCACATCATCACCCTCTACAACCGTGAGTGGGGGTCCCCGAACCCCCCCGGACCCCTCCCCATTCTGGGAGAGTCCCCCCAAATCCCCCAGCCACCCAAAATCCACCAAACCCACTCAAAATCCCCCCAAAAATCCCCCAAAAAAAACTGCACTGGGACCCCCCAGAACCCCCAAATTCCTGCTCATCATCACCCTCTGCAACCGTGAGTGGGGGTCCCCAAAACCCCCCTGGACCCCTCCCCATTTGGGGAGATTCCCCCCAAAATCCCCAAACCCCCCAAAACCCCCAATTTCCCCCAAGAAAACCCACACTGGGATCCCCTAAAATCCCCCAAATCCCCCTGGGACCCCCCCAAATCCCCTTTGGACCCCCCAAAATCCTCCTGGGACCCCCCCCAAAAATCCCCAGTTCACTCTGGGACCCCCCAAAAAACCCCATAATCCTCCTCCCCCACCATGTACAACCCTCCTGGACCCCCCCCAAACTTCCCTCAAACCCCTCGGGGACCCCTCCCCGATTTTGGGGGGTCTCCCTTGACTCGTGGCCTCCCCATTTTGGGGGTCCCCCCCCCACAATTTCAGGGATCAAGAAGGACCCCGGGAAACCTTTCGTGCCCCGAACCATCATGATCGGGGGCAAGGTCAGGGGGATTTGGGGTTTTGGGGGTTTTAGGATTTTGTGATTTGGGGTTTTTTAGATTTTGGGGTTTTGGAGGATTTTGGGGTTTTGGGGATTTGGGGGTTTGGGGGTTTTGGGGTTTTAGGAGTTTGGGGATTTGGGGATTTTGGGGTTTTTGTGATTTTGGGGTTTTGGGGGTTTTGAGATTTTGGGGTTTGGAGTTTGGGGATTTTGGGGTTTTGGGGGGTTTGGGGTTTTTGGGATTTTGGGGTTTAGAGTTTTTTGGGTTTCGCGGGCTCCATTTGTGCTCAGAGTGAGAATTTGAGGGGCTCCTCAGGGGGCTCCATTTGGGTTTGGGGTTTTGGGGTTCCTGGTGGGTGCAAGAGCTCTCTGGGGTGGGGTCCCTGAAGGTTTTTGGGGTCGCTGAGTGTTGTTTTGGGGTCGCTGAGTGTTGTTTTGGGGTCTCTGAGTGTTTTGGGGTCGCTGAGTGTTTTGGCGTCGCTGAGTGTTGTTTTGGGGTCTCTGAGTGGTGTTTTGGGGTCACTGAGTGGTGTTTTGGGGTGCCCCCAGGCTGCCCCCGGGTACCACATGGCCAAGATGATCATCAGGCTGGTGACGGCCATCGGGGACGTGGTCAACCATGACCCGGCCGTGGGCGACCGGCTGGCGGTGCTGTTCCTGGAGAATTACCGGGTGTCGCTGGCCGAGAAGGGTGGGCACCCCAAAATAACCCCAAACCCCCCCGGAATCACCCCAAAAACTCCCTGAACCAACCCAAAAAACCCTGAAATCACCCCAAAATCCGCCACCCCCCCGCGGGTGCTGTTCCTGGAGAAATACTGAGAAACCCCCCTGAACCCACCCCAAAACCTCCTGAACCCACCCCAAAAACATCCCTGAACCCCCAAAACCTCCTGAACCCACCCCAAAATCCCCAATCCCTCCTGCAGAATCCCAGTATCCCCTGATATCACCTCAATGTCTCCAAATATCCCGATTGTCACCTGGTGTCACCCCAGTACTCCCCAATATCCCGATATCCCCTCAATATCTCACAATATAACCCAAATAAACCCCAGTACCCCCTGATATAACCGCAATATCCCTCATATAACCCCAATATCCTCCAAAATAACCCCAAAACACCACAATATCCCCCAGTAACCCTGATATCCCTGATATAACCCCAATACCCCCCAATATCACCCCAATGTCCCCCAATATCACCCCAATATTCCCCAATACCACCCCCAATATCCCTGATATAACCCCAATATCCCCCGATATCCTCTGCTATCACCCCCATATCCCCTGATACCTCCCGATATCCCCCAATATAAACCAAATATCCCCCGATTTCACCCCAGTATCCCCTGATAACCCCCGATATCACCCGATATCACCCCAATATCCCCCGATACCTTCCGATATCCCCCGATATCACCTGGTATAACCCCGATATCCCCTGATATCACCCCAGTATAACCTGAATATCCCCCGATATCACCCAATATCCCCCAATATAACCCCGATATCCCCCGATATCACCCAATATAACCTGAATATCCCCTAATATCCCCGGATATCGCCCACTATCGCCCCGCTGACCCCCCTGCCGGCGCCCCCGCAGTGATCCCGGCCGCGGACCTGTCGGAGCAGATCTCCACGGCGGGCACGGAGGCCTCGGGCACCGGGAACATGAAGTTCATGCTGAACGGGGCGCTGACCATCGGCACCATGGACGGCGCCAACGTGGAGATGGCGGAGGAGGCGGGCGAGCAGAACCTCTTCATCTTCGGCATGAGGGTGCCCGACGTGGAGGAGCTCGACAGGAAGGGGTGCGGGCCTGGGGGGACCCGGGCTGTGCCCCCAGAGTGACCACGGCAGTGACCAGTGCAGGGTGACCAGTGCAGGGTGACCAGTGCAGTGACCAGTGCACAGTGACCACTACACAGAGTGACCACTGCAGTGACCAGTGCAGAGTGACCGGTGCAGTGACCAGTGCAGGGTGACCACTGCAGTGACCAGTGCAGGGTGACCACTGCAGTGACCAGTGCACAGTGACCACTGCAGAGTGACCAGTGCAGGGTGACCAGTGCAGAGTGACCAGTGCAGTGACCAGTGCAGAGTGACCACTGCAAGTGACCAGTGCAGGGTGACCAGTGCAGAGTGACCAGTGCAGGGTGACCAGTGCAGTGACCACTGCAGTGACCAGTGCAGAGTGACCGGTGCAGTGACCAGTGCAGGGTGACCACTGCACAGAGTGACCAGTGCAGAGTGACCAGTGCAGAGTGACCAGTGCAGGGTGACCAGTGCAGAGTGACCAGTGCAGTGACCAGTGCAGAGTGACCACTGCAAGTGACCAGTGCAGGGTGACCAGTGCAGAGTGACCAGTGCAGGGTGACCAGTGCAGTGACCACTGCAGTGACCAGTGCAGAGTGACCGGTGCAGTGACCAGTGCAGGGTGACCACTGCACAGAGTGACCAGTGCAGAGTGACCAGTGCAGAGTGACCAGTGCAGGGTGACCACTGCAGTGACCAGTGCAGGGTGACCAGTGCAGAGTGACCAGTGCAGGGTGACCAGTGCAGGGTGACCAGTGCCCCCAGAGTGACCACGGCAGTGACCAGTGCAGGGTGACCAGTGCAGGGTGACCGGTGCAGAGTGACCATTGTACAGAGTGACCATTGTACAGAGTGACCAGTGCACCCACTGACCACCCCATAGTGACCCATGACCCACTGACCACTCCATGGCACCCAGTGACCACCCTGTGGCACAGAGTGACCACCTCATGGTGACCCACTGACCACCCCCATGGTCACTCAGGACACCCAGAGACCCCATGGGCACAAAGCTGAGCAGGGAGGGAAGTCCAGAGGATTTGGGGGAGACCCCCTGAACCTCCTCAAACCTCCCCAAAACCCCCCGAAATCACCCCAAACGCCCCCTGCCCCCAGGTACCGGGCTCAGGAGTACTATGACCGCCTGCCCGAGCTCCGCCAGGCCGTGGACCAGCTCAGCTCCGGCTTCTTCAGCCCCCGGCAGCCCGACCTGTTCCGCGACATCGTCAACATGCTGATGAATCACGACAGGTCGCGACAGGAGCCCTGCGGGACGGGAAATCGCGATTGGGGGGCGGGGGGAGGAGAGGGGAGGGGGCGGGACCAAGGAAGGGGGTGGGGGTCAGCAGGGAGGGGGGAATGGGGTTGGTTTGATTGATGGGAGATGTCGGGGTTTATATCGCGATAGGGGGGGAGTCACGGACACCATTTCCGCCCCCCTCAGGTTTAAGGTGTTCGCGGATTACGAGGCCTACGTGAAGTGCCAGGAGAAAGTCAGCGCCCTCTACAAGGTGGGGACCCCTCCCCAAAAGCGACGCGACCCCCACCCCCCTCAAAAAAACACCCCCAAAGTGACCCCAAAAGGGACCCCCCAACAAAGGGACACCCCCCCAAAACGGGACCCCCCAACAAAGGGACACCCCCCAAAACGGGACCCCCCCCAAAACCCCGGTGAGGTTTGGGGGGTCCCGAAAACCCCCGAGGGGGCACAGAGGGGTTGGGGCGGGGGTCGCTAAACCCAAGGGAGGTCCCCGGGGGGGTTCCCCAAAACTCCCTGAGGGGGAAAGGGGGGGGCACTGAGGGGGTCCCCAAATGTTCATGGGGGGGGGGGACAGGCGGGGGGGACCCCAAAACCCCATGGGGACACACAAAGAGTGGGGGTGGGGGTGTCTGGGAGAGAACGGGCGGGGCTCTGGGGGTGCATTTGGGGGTCCCCCCGCCCCCCTGACCCCCCCATTCCCCTCGGGACACCCCAGAACCAACGCGAGTGGACCCGGACCGTGATCCGGAACGTGGCGGCCGCGGGGAAGTTCTCCAGTGACCGCACGATCGCTCAGTACGCGCGGGAGATCTGGGGCTGCGAGCCCAGCCGGCAGCGCATCCCCGCCCCCGACGACCCCCGAGAGTAACGGGGACCCCCCCTCACTTGGAAACCCCCCCCCCCACACACACACCTCGGAACCCCCCCTTTGGAATCCCCCCCCCGAATCCCGCACCCAAAATCCCCCAAATTCACCCCAGAGCAAACCCGGGAATTGTCGGGAACCCCCCCCCCCCCCTCCAGGACACGCTCGACCCCACCCTGTGCCTTCAGCCCCCCCAAATCCTCCCCTAAATGATAATAATTGGGGGGGGGGGGTCCCCAACTGTCCCCGACCACCTGGGACCCCCCCTCAGCTCTCGCCCTGCGCCCCCAAATCTCCCCCCGGGGGGTTCAGAGGAGCCCCCGAGATCTGGGGCAGTTTTGGGGCAGTTTCGGGGCAGTTTCAGTGCGAATTTGGGGCAGTTTTGGAGCAGTTTCGGGGCAGTTTTGGGGCAGTTTTGGAGCAGTTTCGGGGCAGTTTTGGAACAGTTTCGGGGCAGTTTCGGAGCAGTTTCAGTGCGAATTTGGGGCAGTTTTGGGGCTCCTTTTGTTGTTTTCGATTGGGTTTTGGGGTGGGGGTCTCCCCTCTCCCTCGCCAGCGCTGCGGGATTTGGGGTGGGGGCTCTGCGGCATCACTGAGGTGCGGGGGGGGGGGAAATTGGGGGTCCCCCCCAAAAAGGAATTTAAAAAAGAATTAAAGGAAATTAAACGAAGGGACAAAAAACAGAAATAACGGCAGAAATTCGGTGTTTGTCGTGTTGTGTTTTTTTCGGGGGGTCGGGGGCGAATTTGGGGTGCCCGAGGAGGTTGAGGAGGGATTTTGGGGGGGGGTTGGGGGCCCAGAGGGTCTGGGGGCGCCTTTGCGGCCTCGCCCCCTCCCCAGGGCGGTGCCGCCGTTCTGTTGAACCACAAACCACTTCCCCCCTCCCCCAGCCCCACCCAGGAACCCCCAAAACCGCCCGGATCCGCCCCAAACCCCGGCTCCGCCCCCCCTCCCCACCATTCCCCTGGGGCACCCCAAAAAACTCCCCCCGACCCCCAAATTCCGGCCCCGCCCCTCGCCGTGTCCGACCCGGCAGAACCGCGGCCGCCGGAGCAGGTGGGGCTGGAATGGGGGGTCCTGAGGGGTCCCGAGGGGTCCTGGGGGGGTCCCGAGGGGTCCTGGGGGGTCTCGGGGTCGGGGGCAATCGGAGGGAGGTGGGGGAGGGCCCGGGACCCCCCGAGTGTCCCCCCAGAGCCCCATCCCAGTTGCTCCCAGTTGCTCCCAGTTGCTCCAGGACCCCGCATTCCAACGCTCCCAGTTCCCCTCAGGCCAGGAGCAGCTCGCTCCCAGTATCCCCCCAGTATCCCCCAGTATCCCCCAGTATCCCCCAGTCCCTCCCAGTATCCCCCAGTATCCCCCAGTATCCCCCAGTCCCTCCCAGTCCTGGCGCGCTCCGGAACTGGGGCTCAGGAAGCGCCGCTCCCTTATCGGGGTGTGCAGCACCCGGGGGGGGTCCGGGGGGGCTTTGAGGCCCCCAACCCCCCAAAAATTGCCCTAAAGGAGACCCCTGGGACCCCCAGTCCCCAAATGGGACCCCCCAGACCCACCCGCCCCAAACTGGGACCCCCAGACCCCTCCCAGCCCCCTCAACTCCCCCCCAAAGGGACCCTCAGGACTTGGGGACCCCCCCAGCTCCACTTTGGGGGGGGGGGGCTCCGGACCGGTCTCTGGTGCTGAGCCCCCCCCCCAAATTCCCCCCCCCAGTTTTGGGGTCCCACCATGAGCAGCTCCCTGGACCTGGACCGAGCCCCCACCCTGGACGAGCTCCTGAGGGGCTGCGTCGATGCCTTCGGTGGGGGGGGGACACCCCAAATTTGGGGGGGTTCCTGAAGTTTTGGGGGTTCTGGGGTTTGTGGGGGGGAAGGTTTGGGGGAGGCTGGAGGGGATTTAGGGGTTTGGGGAGATTTGAGGGGATTGGGGATTTGGGGTGGATTTGAGGGGGGATTTGGGGGGGATTTTGGGGGGGGGAATTTGGGGGCATTTGTGGATTTGGGGGGGGCTGGGGGGGATTTGGGGAGGGGATTTGGGGGAGCTTGGGGGGATTTGGGGATTTAGGGGATTTGGGGGAATTTGGGGGGATTTGGGGAGGGGATTTGGGGGAACTTGGGGGGATTTGGGGATTTAGGGGATTTGGGGGAATTTGGGGGGGGGTTCAGAGCTCTGAGGTGTCCCTGAATTCTGGGGAGCCCCAGAGGGGAGGGGTCGATGTTTTGGGGGGACGTTGGGGCTCTCAGGGAGGGTTTTGGGGGGGGGTCTCTCTCTCTGTGTTTTTGGGGTGACCCCCCCCCCCTCCCCAGACGCACAGGGGAAGGTTCGGGACCCCCAACTCGTCCGACTCTTCCTGGCCACGCACCCCTGGTACCTGCCCCAGGCCGAGGTGGCCGGGAAGCTGCTGACCCTGTATCCTTGGGGACCCCCCGCGGGACCCCCCAAAACCCCGCGGGACCCCCAAAAACCCCCCGGAACCCCAAAAACCCCCCCGGGACCCCAAAAACCCCGCGGGACCCCCCCCAGATCCCTTCCATTGACCCCTTGGGACCCCCTGAACTTTTGGGGACTCCCTGGAACGCCCCCAACACTCCAGACCCTCCCTCCCCCAAATCCCCCCAAATCCCAGGATCCCCCCAAATCCCAGGACACCCCCAAAGCCCGAGGGACCCCCCCAAATCCCAGGACCCCCCCAAAGCCTCGCGCAGGCTCCTTGACCCCCCCCGCAGGGTGCAGGAGTCGGGGGGCTCGGCCGAGGGTCCCTCCCTGCGCCTCAAGATCGGACACTTGGTCCGGTGAGTGACCCCAAAACCCCGCTGGGACCCCAAACCCTTCCTGGGGACCCCCAGATCCCCCTGAGGACCCCCAGACCCCCTTAGGGACCCCTGGATCCCCCTGGGGACCCCCCCAATCTCCAGGGACCCCCCAAACCTTTCCTGGGGACCCCTTGGGGACCCCCAGATCCTTTCTGGGGACCCCCCCCGAGTGTTGGGGTCCCCCCTGATCCCCCCCATTTCCCCTCCCCCCCACAGGTACTGGGTCCGGGCGTTCCCGCGGGAGCTCTCGGGGGACCCCCAAGTTTTGGGGCGGCTGCGGGAATTGGGGGCGGCGCTGGGGGGGGACCCCCAAAACCCCCCCCTGGGGCTCGAGAGCCTGTAGGTGAAATGGGGGGGGCACGGGGGGGTTCGGGGGGGTCTGGGGGGTGAAATGGGGGGGTCACGGGGGTCACAGGGGGATTTTGGGGAGGTCACGGGGTTTGGGGGGGGTTTGGGGGGGTCTGGGGAGTGAAATGGGGGGGGTCACGGGGTTTTGGGGGTCACGGGCAGATTTTGGGGGGGTCACAGGGTTTGGGGGGGTTAAGGGGTGGTTTGGGGGGATCCGAGGGGTGAAATGGGGGGTGGTCACAGGGTTTTTGGGGGGGTCACGGGGGTTTGGGGGTGCACAGGGAGGGAAATTTGGGGGTGGGGGGGGCACAGTGACACATTGGGGGGGGGTCCCAGCGTGTCCCCCCTTGCACACACGTGTGTGTCCCCCCCCCCCACACTGCACAGCCCGGAGGAAGGTGACGATGAGGCCGAAGGTGACGATGATGAGGCCGGAGGTGTCCCCAGGGGGGGTCCCCCCGGGGGGGGTCGTGGCCCCCCCCCCGCCCGCGGTTCTCGATGCTCCTGGAGCCGCTGGAGCCGCCCGAGCTGGCGCTGCTGCTGACGCACCTGGAGCACCGCGGGTTCGGGCGGCTGCGCGTGAGTCACACCTGGGGACACCTGGGGACACACCTGGGGACAGATGGGGACACCTGGGGACACACCTGGGGACACACCTGGGGACACCTGGGGACACACCTGGGGACAGATGGGGGACACACCTGGGGACACACCTGGGGACAGATGGGGACACACCTGGGGACAGATGGGGACACCTGGGGACAGATGGGGACACACCTGGGGACACCTGGGGACACACCTGTGTAAAACACACCTGTGGGACACCCGCCCCTCCTGGCCCCTGCACCTCTGGAGCACAATGTCCCCACTGTCCCCAATGTCTCCAATGTCCCCGCTGTTCCCAATGTCCCCGGTGTCCCTAAATGTCCCCAAATGTCCCTGCTCTCACCGATATCTCCAATGTCCCTGATGTCCCCCAATGTCCCCCGTGTCCCGATGTCCCTGCTTTTCCCAATCTCCCACATGACCCCCAATGTCCCCCCAAATGTCCCCCACTGTCCCCAGTCCCCAAATGTCCCTGCTGTCCTGCTGTCCCCACTGTCCCCAGTATCCCCAAATGTCCCTCAATGTCCCCGCTGTCCCCAACGTCCCCAGTGTCCCAAATCCCTCCAATATCCCCAAAGTCCCCATGTGCCAAATCCCCCCGCTGTCCCCAATCCCCCCGATGTCCCCCAATGTCCCCCAATGTCCCCGCTGTCCCCTCAGCTCCGGGACATTCGCGTCTTCGCGCGCTCCGCGGGCACCTCGAGCTCTCCCGCTCTCCGCCGCTTGGTGGCGCTGTCCAACGGCCTCTCGCGCTGGGTGCAGCTGCGCGTGCTGCGCCCCCTGGCGGCGCCGCAGAGAGCGGCAGCGCTGGGGCAGTGCCTGCACCTGGCCCAGGTGAGAGCCGGGAATGACCCCGGAACTGACCCCCGACCCCCGGAAATGACCCCCTGACCCTCAGAACTGACCCCTGAACTGACCCCTAAACCTGAACTGACCCCTGACCCCCGGAACTGACCCCCTGACCCATAGCCCTGGGGCAGTGCCTGCACCTGGCACAGGTGAGAACTGGGAATGACCCCTGAACTGTCCCCCTGACCACTGGAACTGACCCCTTAACTGACCCCTAAATCTCAACTGACCCCCTGCCCCACAGCCCTGGGGCAGTGCCCGCACCTGGCCCAGGTGAGACCCCCAACCCATAAACCCAAACTGACGCCCAGAACTGACCCCCAGACCCACAAAACTGTTCCACAGCGCCCAACCCTGCACCAAGGCCCCAGAGCCCCACCCCATGGACCCCCCCCCATAGCCCTGCCCCCCCCTCAGCAACGCCACCCCCCATCCACCCCACATCTGCCCCTCTCTCCCCCAGAGCCTCCTGGAGCTCCGCAATTTCAATTCTCTCCTGGCCGTGGTCGGGGGGCTCGGCCACGGCTCCATCGCGCGCCTGCGCCGGACCCTGGCGCTGCTGGACCCCCCCCTTCATCCAGGTGGGGTCCTGGGGGGCTCACGGGGGGGTACAAAGGTGTTTTGGGGCATTTGTTGGTTCTGGGGTGTCTTGGGGGTGTCCTGGGGGTGTCTTGGGGATGTCCTGGGTCACCTGGGTGTGTTGAGGGGCATTTGGGGGGTACTGGGAGATCCTGGAGGGGTCCTGGGGGTGTTTTGGGGGTGTTTTGGGGCACCTGGGGGTGTTGAGGGGCATTTGGGGGGGGGGTATTGGGGGGGTCCTGGGGGTGTCATAGGGGGCACAGGAAGGTCTGGGAGGGTCCTTGTGGGGTTTTGAGCGGGCACAGGGGGGACATCACCCCCTGGCTCTGCTCAGTTCTAAAATCCCCTCCCCCTGTGTCTCCCTCCCTGTCCTTGTGTCCCCGCTCTGTCCCTGTGTCCCCTTTGTACCCCCCCGGTGTCCCCCCCCCCCAGCTGTGGGCACAGCTGGCTGAGGCCGTGGGCTCGGGGGGGAATTACCGGGGCTACCGAGCGCTGCTGGGGGGCGCGGGGGGCGCGGGGGGGGTTCCGGGTGCCGGCGCTCGGGGTTCACCTGCGGGACCTGGTGTCGCTGGAGGCGGCGCTGCCCGACTGGGGGGGCCCGGGACGCCCCCACCCCAACAAACTGCGAGCCCGATTCGCCCTGCAAGGGGCGCTGCTGGCGGGGCGGGAGCAGGGACCCCCCGGGACCCCCCACCCCGACCTGCTCCGGCTGCTGGAGGTGAGGCCCCAAAATCCATCCTGGAACCCCCAAAATCCATCCTGGAACCCCCAAAATCCCTCCTGGGACCCCTCACCCTGAACTGCTCTGGCTGCTGGAGGTCAAACCCCACTGCACAGACCCAAATCACCCTCAACCCTCCCCAAATCCCCTCTCAGAACCCCCAGACTCCCTCCTGGGACCCTCCAGGATCCCCCACCCTGACCTGCTCCACTCCGCACCCCCAAAACCCCTCCAAAACCACCCAAACCCCAAAACATGCCTGAACTCCCCTTCCCCTCCCAAACCTCCCCTGCTCCCCCATACCTCCCCAAGCCCCCCAATCCCCCCAAAGGCCTCTGAGCCGCGAGCGCCCCATCCCAAACCCCCCCGAACGCTCCCGAACGCCCCCAAATCCCCCCCGAGCCCCCCCCTGCAGTTCCGCCGCCGTCCCGCAGGTGTCGCTGGCGCTCGGGCCCAGCGAGGAGCAGCTCCACCAGATGTCGCTGCAGCGCGAGCCCCGCGAGAGCGCCCCCGTGAGGCCGGGCGGGGAATAACGGGAACGGGGAATAACGGGAACGGCGGGGGGGAATAACGGGAACGGGGAATAACGGGAACGGGGAACGGGGGAACGGGGGGGAATAACGGGAACGGGGAATAACGGGAACGGCGGGGGGAATAACGGGAACGGGGAATAATGGGAACGGGGGGGAATAACGGAACGGGGAATAACGGGGACGGGGGGAATAACGGGAACGGGGGGAATAACGGGAACGGGGAGGGAATAACGAGGACGGGGAGCGAATAACGGGAACGGGAGGGAACAACGGGAACGGGGAATAACGGGAACGGGAGGGAACAACGGGAACGGGGAGGGAACGGGTGTGGAACGGGTGTGGAACGGGTGTGGAACGGATGGCGAGTGAGGAAAAGAGTGGGGCGAGTGTGAAACAGGAGCGTGGAGTGGGGCCGAGTGTGCAAATGGGGCGCCCCCAGGTGTGTGTGCAATGACCGGGGGCTGTGAGTGTGCAAGGGGGGATTTCCCTATGGGGGGGGGGTCTGAGGGGGTCTGACCCCCCCTCCCCTCCCCCCCAGGCCGGGCCCCCCCCGGAGCTGCCCCCCGCCCTCCCCCCCGAGCGCTGGGTCCTGCCCGAGCCCCCCCGGCCCGACCCCGAGGGGCTCCGGCCCCGCCTCGAGCAGCTCGTGGAGGTGCGGGGGGGGGCCTGGGGGGGTATGGAGGGGCCTGGGGGTGACTCTGGGGGGGGCTCGGGGGGGGGTTAGGGGGGATCTGGGGAAGGGGGACTTGGAGGAATTGAGGGGTTCGAGGGGCTGGGGGGGTGTGGGGAGGGGTCCCTGGGGGGAGTTTTGGGGTTCGAGGGGTCCGGTGTGGGGTGGGGGGGGGTTTGAGGGGGGGTCTTGGAGGGCTCCGAGGTGATTTTTGGGTTTTTTTTGGGGTGGGGGGGGGTCCTCAGTCCATTTTCCGGAATTTCGACGTGGACGGGGACGGGCGGATCTCGGTGGAGGAATTCGGGATCGTGAGGGAAAATTTCCCGCACCTGCCCCCCCTGGGGGAGCTGGACACCGACATGTGAGACCCCCAAAACCCCCAAAACCCCCCAGTGATATCCCCAAAACCCCCCCCCCGGGACACCCCCAAACCTCCCCGGGACCCCCAAACCCCCCTGGGTCCCCCAAAACCCCTCAGTGACCCCCAAACCCCCCCAGAATCCCCAAATCCCCCCTGCGCCCCCACCTGCCCCTCCTGGTCGGGGGATCTGAGACCCCCCCACCCCCCCGAGGACCCCCAAAATGGGGGGGACCCCCACCCCCCCTCCCCTCCGTGACCCCTTTGTGACCCCCCAGGGACGGGGGGCTCAGCCGGGGGGAGGTCCTGGATTATTTCCTGCGCTGCAGCCAAGGACCCCCCCCGGAACCCCCCCATAATTTTCGGGGCCTGCGGGGGCTTCGCGCGGGGCCCTGCGAGACCTGCGGGAAACTGGTGAGTGCGGGGGGGGTCCCCCAAAATCCCCCCAAAATCCTCCCAAAATCCCCCCCAAAATCTCCCCAAAATCCCCCCCAAAATCTCCCCAAAATCCCCCCCAAATCCTCCCCAAAATCTCCCCAAAATCCCCCCCAAAATCCTCCCAAACCCCCCCCAAAGTCCCCAGATCCACCCATAACCACCCCAGATCCCCCCAAAATCCACTCAAGATCTCCCCCAGATCCCCCCAAACCCCCCAGACCCCCCCCCAAAGTCCCCCCAGATCCCCCAATGCTCCTCAGATCCCTCCAAAACCCCCAAAACTCCCCAAAATCCCCCCAACTCCCCCCAGATCCCCCCACCCCTACCAAGCACAGCTCGGGGGGGGCACCGGGACCCCCCCTGAGCCTTCCCTCCCTGCCCCCCCCCCCAGATTTGGGGTCTGCACAAGGATGGGATCGAGTGCAGCGGTGAGTGGGGGGCTGGGGGGCTGGGGGGTCCTGGGGGAGGTTTTAGGGGGGATTTTGGGGGGTTTTTGGGGGGGGTCTCTGTGTGTGATGGGGTTTTTTGGGGGTTCTCGGTGTGAGGGGGTTTTGGGAGGTCTTTGCGTATGAGGGGGTTTTGGGGGAGCATTTGGGGGGTTTTTGGGGGGTCTCTGGGTGTAATGGGCTTTTTGGAGGGGGGGTCTCAATGTGAGGTGGTTTTGGGGTGTCTCTGGGTATGAGGGGGTTTTAGGGGGGATCTCTGTGTGTGACGGGGATTTTGGGGGGGGTCTCTGTGTATGAGGGGTTTTTGGGGGGATCTCTGTGTGTGACAGGGATTTTGGGGGGGTCTCTGGGTATGAGGTGGTTTTGGGGGTGTCTCTGGGTATGAGGGGTTTTTGGGGAGGGGTCTCTGTGTGTGACGGGGATTTTGGGGGGGTCTCTGGGTATGAGGGGTTTTTGGGGGGGGTCTCTGTGTGTGACGGGGATTTTGGGGGGGGTCTCGATGTGAGGAGGTTTTGGGGGTGTCTCTGGGTATGAGGGGTTTTTTGGGGGGGTCTCTGTGTGTGATGGGGATTTTGGGGAGGGGTCTCTGTGTATGAGGGGGATTTTGGGGGGGGTCTCTGTGTATGAGGGGGTTTTGGGGGGGGTCTCTGTGTGTGACGGGGATTTTGGGGGGGGGTCTCTGTGTATGAGGGGTTTTTGGGGGGATCTCTGTGTGTGACAGGGATTTTGGGGGGGTCTCTGGGTAGGAGGTGGTTTTGGGGGTGTCTCTGGGTATGAGGGGGTTTTTGGGGGGGGTCTCTGTGTATGAGGGGTTTTTTTGGGGTGGTCTCTGTGTGTGACGGGGATTTTGGGGGGGGTCTCTGTGTGTGACGGGGATTTTGGGGAGGGGTCTCTGTGTATGAGGGGTTTTTGGGGGGGGGTCTCTGTGAGTGACGGGGATTTTGGGGGTGGTCTCGATGTGAGGAGGTTTTGGGGGGGATCTCTGTGTATGAGGGGTTTTTTTGGGGTGGTCTCTGTGTGTGATGGGGATTTTGGGGAGGGGTCTCTGTGTGTGACGGCGTTTTTGGGGAGGGTCTTGGTGTGTGACGGGGATTTTGGGGAGGGGTCTCGGTGCGAGGGGCTCCCCGTGCCCCCCCAGGCTGCGGCCTGCGCTGTCACGCCGCCTCCGTCCCGAGTGTCGCCGCCGCCGGGCCCAAAGCGTCGCCTCGGCCGCGCCCCCCCCCGGAGCCCCCCGGGCCCCCCAAATCCCGGCCCCGCTCCTTCAGCCTCTCCCTGCCCTGGCCCCGCCGCCCCTCGCTGCGCCCCTCAGGTGGACCCCAAAAATCGCCCCCAATCGGGACCCCCACGGATGGGGACCCTCAGGTGGTCGAGACCCCAAAAATGACCCCAAAAATGACCCCAAAAATGACCCCCCCAGGCCCCCCTGAGGAGAATAGCGAGGATGATGATGGAGTTTTTGACACCCACCTGTGACAGGTGACCCCCCCCGAAAGGGCTGGGCACCCCCAAATTGGGGGTCCTGGTTGTTGGGGACCCTCAAATTTGGGGGGTTCGGACACCTGGGACCCCCATGTCCCCCCCAGTTTGGGGGTCCTGGACATTGGGGTCTCATATTGAACCCCCCCCCCCCCAAATTTCCACAGGGTCCTGAAGGCTCCGGACCCCCCTGACCCCGAGGATTTGGGGGGGGGGGGGGGATTTGGGGGTCCTGACCCCCCCTCCCGGGATTTTGGGGAAGGTTTGGGGGCACCCCGACCCCCGCCCCCGGATTTTGGGGAATTTTGGGGAATTTTGGGGGGCTCAGCGTTGGAATAAACTCCGTGTCCGTGTGTCCGGCTGCGGGTCTCTGTGGGGTCTCTGTGGGGTCTCTGTGGGGTCTCTGTGGGGTCGGCCCCCCCCGGGGGTCTCTCTCCGTGGGGCAGCGGGGTGTTTGGGGCGATTTTTGGGGTTGGGGGGATGTTTTGGGGGGGTTTTAGGGCGATATTTTGGGGAGTTTGGGGGATGTTTTGGGGGGGGGTTTGGGGCGATTTTTTGGGGGGGATTGGGGCGATTTTGGGGGGGTTTGGGGGTGATATTTTGGGGGGGTTTCGGGCGATTTTGGAGGGGATTGGGGTGATATTTTAGGGGGGTTCGGGCGATATTTTGGGGGGTTTGGGGTGATATTTTTGGGGGGTTGGGGCGATATTTTGGGGGGGTTTGGGGCGATATTTTGGAGGGGGTTTGGGGTGATATTTTCGGGGAGTTTGGGGCGATTTTTTTTTTGGGGGGGCGGTATTTTTGGGGCGATGTTTTTGGGGGCGTCGGGGCGATATTTTGGGGGGTTTGGGGCGATATTATGGGGGCGTTTGGGTGATATTTTTGGGGGGGTTTGGGGGTGGTTGGGGGCGATATTTTGGGGGGGTTTGGGGCGATATTTTGGGGGGGGATTGGGGCGATTTTGGGGGGTTGGGGCGATTTTTTTGGGGGGGCGGTATTTTTGGGGGATTTTTTGGGGGAGTTCGGGGCGATATTTTGGGGGGGTTGGGGCGGTATTATGGGGAGCTTGGGGTGATATTTTAGGGGGGCTTGGGGTGATATTTTGGGGGGGGTTTGGGCGATATTTTGGAGGGGGTTTGGGGCGATATTTTCGGGGAGTTTGGGGCGATTTTTTTTGGGGGGGGCGGTATTTTTTGGGGCGATGTTTTTGGGGGGGTTTGGGGGTGGTTGGGGGCGATATTTTGGGGGATTGGGGTGATATTATGGGGAGCTTGGGGCGATATTATGGGGAGCTTGGGGCGATATTTTGGGGGGGTTTGGGGTGATATTTTTGGGGTTGGGGCGATATTTTGGGGGACGTTCGGGGCGATATTTTGGGGGGGTTTGGGGCGATCGCGGAGCCGGTACCGAAGGGCAGGGGGGCTGTGCTGTGGGGGGGGGGTTTGTGTGTCTGTGTAAGGTTTTTAGGGGGGCGGGGGTCGATGCGGGGCTGGGGGGGGGGGTTGCAGGGGGGGTTGCAGGGGGGGTTGCAGGGAGGATGATCCAGGGGGGGGTTGGTGGGGGGGGGGGGTTGCGGGCGCGCGCCGCTCCGGAGCCGTGCGCGTGCCCGGGGCGGGCGGGGGCTGCGGGAGCTGCGGGAGCGGCGGGAGCGGGGCCGCGGCCGGGACCGCCCGGGGCAGGTACCGGAGATCGGGGGGGGAGGGAGGGAGCGGGGGGGGGGCGCAGAACCGGGGGAGGGGGCGGCGGGGGTGGGGGGGGGACGGGGAGGGGACATTGAGGGGTTTGGGGGCGCGGGGAGGGGGGGGTGAGCAGAGAGGGGGGTGCGGGTGCGGGGATGGGGGGGTGGGGGGGATGCGGGGGGGTTTGGGGGGGTCAGGATGGGGGGGGATGTGGGGAGGGGGGAGGTTGGGGGGGGAGGGGGCAGGGGGGATGCGGGGGGGGGTACGGAGATGTGGGGGGAGGGGGAGGATGATGAGGGTCTGAGGAAGGGGAGGGGGGGGATAGGAATGGTGGGGGGGGATTTTGGGGGGCTCAGGGAAGGATTGGGGGGGGGATGGGGGGTGCGGGGCTGGGGGGACAGGAGGGGTCACATCCCTTCCCCCCCCCCCCTCCCCTCCCCATCGCCGGGCGGGGATTTGGGGGGCTCTGGAGATGGGGGGGAGGGGAAGAGCCGGGGCTCCCCCACCCTGGGGAGGGGCCGCACCGCCCCCTCCCCCACTGCAGGGTCTGGGGGCCGCATCCCCCCCTCCCCTCGCCCTCCCTTCCCCCCCTCCCCTCTTTGCGCGTCCTCCGAGCCCCCCCCGGAATTTCGGGGGGCTCATCCCGCCCCTCCCCACTGCGGGGGGCTCACCCAACCCGCCCCAAACCCCCCCAAAACCCCCCGGGCCCCCCCCGGCCGCGGGGCCTGCGCTGCACACGCGTGTGAACCGGGCCCGGCCCCACGGGCGGCGTCACGCGGGGCACACGCGTGTGAAACGGGGGGGGGGGGGTCCGGGGCCATCTGGGGGTGCAAAGGGTCTGGGGGGGGCCCGTGCTGGGGGGGGACGTGGGGGTCTGAGGGGTTTGGGGGTGCACGCGGGTGTGGAAGGGGCGTGCGTGGAATTTTGGGGTGCACACGGGTGTGCAGGGGGTGTGTGTGTAAGTTTGGGGTGCACACGGGTGTGTAAGGGGTGTGTAAGGGGCGTGTGTGTAATTCTGGGGTGCACACGAGCGTGGAATGGGGCTGTGTGTGGTTTTGGGGTGCACAGGGGTGTGTAAGGGCTGTGTGTGTAATTTTGGGGTGCACACGGGTGTGAAATGGGGGTATGTGTGGTTTTGGGGGTGCACACGAGCGTGGAATGGGGGTATGTGTGGTTTTGGGGTGCACACGAGCGTGCAGGGGCTGTGTCTGTGCAGTTTTGGGGTACGTGTGTAGGGAGGGGTGTTAAACTGGGGGCACACGAGCGTGCAGGGGGTGTGTGAGGTTTGGGGGTGCAAAGCAGGGTGTGAGGGAGCTGTGCCCAGTGTTGGGGTGCACGCGAGCGTGCAGGGGGTGTGCGTGTGTAATTTTGGGGGGCACAGGAGCGTGGAACGGGGGTGTGTGAGGTTTGGGGGTGCACAGGTGTGCAAGGGCTGCGCGGGTGCGGTTTTTGGGGCGCAAAACCGATGTGTGAGGGAGCTGTGCCCACTTTTGGGGTGCACACGAGCGTGCAGGGTGTGTGTGAGCAATTTTGGGGTGCACAGGAGTGTGGAAGGGGGGTGTGTGTGATTTTGGGGTGCACACGAGTGTGGAAGGGGGGCTGTGTGTGATTTTGGGGTGCACACGAGCGTGCAGGGGCTGTGTCCGTGCAGTTTTGGGGTGCGTGTGTAGGGAGGGGTGTTAAACTGGGGGCACACGAGCGTGCAGGGGGGGTGTGAGGAATTTTGGGGTGCACACACGTGTGGAAGGGGCGTGTGCGTGGTTTTGGGGTGCAAAGCCGGGTGTGAGGGAGGTGTGCCCACTTTTGGGGTGCACACGAGCGTGCAAGGAGGGTGTGTGTGGAATTTTGGGGTGCACACGAGCGTGCAGGAGGTCTGTGTGCAGATTTGGGGTGCACACGAGTGTGCAAGGCGGGTGTGTGTGGAATTTTGGGGTGCGCACGAGCGTGCAGGGTGTGTGTGTGTGTGTGTGTGTGTGTGTGTGTGCAGATTTGGGGTGCACACGAGCGTGCAGGGTGTGTGTGTGTGTGTGTGTGTGTGTGTGTGTGCAGATTTGGGGTGCACACGAGCCTGGCCGTGTTTTGGGGTGCGCGTGTGCAAACCCGGGGCGCACACGCGTGTGCAAGGTGTGTGTGTGTGAGGGGGGGGGGGCTCAGGCCAGGCCGGGGCGTTTTGTGGGGGGCACCTGAGCGCGTTCAGGTGCGCGGGGGGTGCGGGTGAGCGTGCAAGGTGTGCACACCTGGGCGGGGGGCCGCGTGTGCAAGGGGGGCGTGTCCGTCACCTGCGCGAGGCCGCGCTCACACGGGGGGGGGGGGGGAAGGGGGTGGGGGTTTGAGGGGGGTCCTTTTGAGGGGGGGGGGGGGCTGGGGAGTCCCCGCACCCCTGGGTGCCCCCCCCGGCCCCGCCCTGCCCACGCCCCCCCCCTCGACTCCTCCCCATGACCTTCAGGGGGGACACGAGGGGGGACACACGTGCCCCTCCCCCACCCACAGCCCCCCCTAAAGCCCCCCCAAGGGGGTCTCAGAGGGTTGGGGGGGGGATCCCTCTGTAGAACCCCCCCCCCATAGACCCCTCTGACCCCCCCGGGGTGTCCCATGGGGCTGACCCCCCCGGGGGTGTCCCATGGGTCTGGGGGGCTCCTCAGTTCTCCCAGAGCCCCCCCCAAGTCCCCCCCGAGACCCCTCTCCCCCCTTTATCAACAATCAGCGATCGATAATTAATTAATTAATTAATTAATGACCCCCCGGGGGGTACGGACACCCGTGGAGGGGGGAGGGGGGCGCTCCCGGGCCCGGGTCCCTCCCCCTGAGGGTCCCTGGGGGTCTCTGGGGGTTCCCCCCCCCCAGCCTGGGCCCCCCCACGGGATGGGGGTGGGGGGGGGTCGCTGTCATCCCCCCCCCCCTTTCCAGGTGCAGCAGTTAATGTGATTGGCTAATTATGCGCTGCATGTTAATGAGCCCCATTAGCCAACAAGGGGGGCAGGGGGGTTATAAATAACCTGGGGGCTCATTTGCATAATGCCAGGGCCCGGGTTGCCGCGGTGACCGACCCCCCCTTCCCCCCCCCCATCACGGGGTTAATTAACGTGCTGATAAACGAAGGGGGGGGGGGGGCCCTGCTTGCCCATCCCCCCATACCTGCCTGTCACCCCCCCCCCCCCCCTCCTTCCAGAGCCCCCCCTGATTGTGCTCCCCCCCCCCCAGGTGCCTCCGGACCCCCCCGGCCAGGCCGACGCCGCCCCGCTGGGGCCACCCATGTGGCTGTGAGAGGACGGGGGTGGCCGGGCCCCCCAGGGCCCCCCCAGGGCCCCCCCAAAGCGCCCAGGCTCCGCAGCCAGCCCAGGCACCATGACCTGTCCCGGCCGCCGAGGGACACCCGGCTCCCGGGGGCCGCCAAGAGACCAAAGCCCACCTGGGCTCCGTGGGCCCACCCGGGCCCCCAGCACGGCTCCATGGCTCCTCAAGGCTCTGAGGGCCACCAAGAGACCAAAGCCCACCCGGGCTCCGTGGCCACCAGAGGATCCGTGGCCAGCTGGACCTCTGCGGTCAGCCAGGACCACCGAGAGACTAAGGCCCACCTGGGCACTGTCACCCACCTGGGCTCTGTCACCCACCTGGGCACTGTCACCCACCTGGGCACTGTCACCCACCTGGGCTCTGTCACCCACCTGGGCTTTGTGGCCGACCAAAACTTCGTGGGCAACCAGGACCACCCCGAGCCCGGTGCTGGTGGTGGCTCCGTGGGTGCTGTTGGACTCCAAGATCTCCCAAGGCTCTGAGGAGCACCTGGGGACTCGGGTCAGCCAGGTCT
>NW_027269372.1:170940-235276 GCF_023055355.1 Agelaius tricolor | reverse complement strand
GTGTCCTCCACATCCCCATGTCCTGGTGTCATCGTGTCCTTCACATCCCCATGTCCTTCTGTCATCATGTCCCCCCATCCTCGTGTCATCGTGTCCCTCCTGGCGTTTGGTCTTGGGTGCTCCTTGTCCCTCCATGACTTCCTGGTGTCCTCGTGTCATTTTGTCCTTGATCTCCTCCGTGCTTTTGTGTCCTCATGGTGTTTGTTATGTGTCCTTGTGTCCTTCCAGTCCTCGTGGCACTGGACACACCCATGGCGTTTAACTGGTCATTGTCACGGTGTCCTCGTGTCACGGTGTCCCTGTGTCACGGTAGTCCTCGTGTCACGGTGTCCTCGTGTCACGGTGCTCCCGTGTTCTTCCACCCGCGTGGGTTTCTGTGTCCCCTCTGTGTCCTCCTGGCGTTGTGTCCTTGAGTTGCTCCGTGTCCTCATGTCCTACTCATGTCACCCATCCTCGAGTCCCCTCGGTGTCCTCGTGTCCTCCTGGTGTCACATGTCCCTCTGTCCTCTTGCCCTTGTGTCACCCCGTGTCCTTTCACACCACTGTGCATGTGCTTCTCCAGGTCCTCGTGTCCTCCTCGTGTCACTCGTCCTCATGTCCCCTGGTGTCCTCGTGTCCTCCTGCCATTTCTTGTGTCCTGGTGTCTCTCCTCACCCCTTGAGATGTTGCACATCCACGCATGTCCCCCGTGTCCCCCATGTCCTCATGTCCCCCTGTCCTCACGTCCCTCCATGTCCTCTTGTCCCCCCCGGTGTCCTCAGTGTCCTCCCCCACCCCCATTTTGCACATCCCCGTGCCCTTGTGTGTCCTCGTGTGACACAGGTGACCCTCTGGGGGTGACAGGAGGGTTTGGGGACCCCCACCCATGGTGTCACCCCCCATGTTTACCCCTCCCCGGTGTCCCCGCACGCCCCGGTGTCCCTGCCTGTCCCCACCCCCTGGCACGCCCCTGTGTGATGGCGCGCCCTGCCGTGGGCTGGGTGTCCCCACGGTGACGGTGACGGTGACAGCGCCAGCCGGGCGTGGCCCCGGGGGTCTCTTGTGCCATCCCGCCCTCGCACACGGGACCCGGGGACAACCACCGGTGTCACCGTGGTGACAGCATCCCCGGTGTCACCGTGTGGTGACAGCATCCTCTGGTGCGCGTTGCCAGGGCCGGTTGCCATGGCGTCCGCCGGGGCTGGGTACCCGTTGCCATGGAGACGCCCGGGCCTGTCTCCCTGGCGACGGTTGTCACGGCACTGCCGGATGCTCCCGCCACGTCCTTGAGGGGGGACAGGAATGGGGGGGGCTGGAGGGGGACTGGGAGGGCCCTGGGGTGCTGAGGGGTGCCCTGTGGGGTGCAAGGGATCTATAGGGTGCCCCATGGGGTGCACGGGCCCTATAGGGTGACCTATGGGGTGCAGGGGCCCTATAGGGTGCCCTATAGTATGCAGGGTCCCTTTGGGGTGCCCTATAGGGTGCAGGGTGCCTTTAGTGTGCCCTATAAGATGCTGGGTACCTGTGGGGTGCATTATAAGGTGCTGGGGTGCTATAGAGTGCTGTGGGGAGCTCTATAGGGTGTGGGGTGCTATAGGGTGCTGTAGGGTGCCCTGTAGGGTGCTGAGGTTCTATGGGGTGCCCTATGGGGTGCAGAGACCCTGTGGGGCACCATGAGGGATGCCAGGTGTGCACAGGGTGTGTAAATCCCCCCTCGGGGCGTGCAAACCCCTCCCCCCCACCCCTCCCCCATTGTGCCCCGCCCCCAAGGTCAACCCGAGGTCACGGGGTGGGGTCACACGGGCGCGGTGGGGGGAGGGGCTTGGGGACACACCTGGGGGGTCCCGGGCACTAATGGCTCTGCCCCTCCCCCCCTGCTGCCCCCCGGACCCCCAGAGGAAGAACCCGCGGTGGAAGGTGAGTGGGGGAGGGGATTTTGGGGGGAGGGGGATTTGGGGGAGGGGATTTGGGGGCGTGGCCGTGCAAAGCCCCGTGTGACGCCTGGTGTGGGCGGGGCCCTGCCTCAGGTGTTGTGCAAAGGGGCGTGCCCGGCTCCAGGTGTGCAAATCCCGGGGAAATCGGTTCCGAGGGGGCGTGGCCTGTGCGGCAGAGGGCGCGGTTTATGCAAAGTAGTGGCGAGGGGCGGGGCTTGGCGCTCGTGCGGAGCACGTGGCTCCCGTGACGCTCGCGCAGGGGGCGGCACCCCGCAGATCCGCCGGCCATGACGTCACTCCCCTGGGGGCCCAATAGGATGGCGATATGCAAATGAAACCGGCACGGCCGAGCCAATGAAGCGTGTGTGACGGGGTGTGGGTGGGGGAGATATGCAAATTATAGCGGCGCCGGCAGCCAATGGGAGGAGGGAGCCATGAGGTTGCCGTGGATTGGCTGAGCTCAGTCCCAAGGGGCGGGGCTTGCACGAGGGCTTGAAAGGGACGGAGCGGTGTTTATTGGCGGGGGCGTGGCCAGATCGAGGGGCGGGGCTTGCCCCCCACGTGCCCCGCACGAGGCTCCCGGGGTGGGGGAGGGTCCCCGCGCCAGGGGCGGCCCCGCCCCCCCGTGTCTCATCCCCTCCCCCACCCCCGGCTTTTCCCCGAAAAACCTCGGAAAAAGGGGAAAAACCCGCGGGAAAGCGGCGGGGGGGGAGGAAATAAACCGGCAGGGGCGGCGCTTCCCGCGTGGCCCCGCCCCCCCGCGCTTGTCCCCGCCCCCCGCCCCTCCCCCCACGGCATCGCCCGATGCCGTCACAAGTTAAAGGAGGTTTAAGTTGTGACGGGGCCCCCTCCCCCACCCGGGGCCCCTCCCCCCCCCCTCCCAACCCCCCCGGGGCCGCTCGGGCCTTTCGGTCATTTTGGGTTTTTTGGTTAAGTTTTAATTTTTTTAATTCTGATTTTTTTTTATGTTTATATTTTTTTAATTAATTTCTCTTTCATTCCCATTTCCCCCTGTTTTTCCCATTTTGCCGAGCTTTTCCTTTACTATTTCCTTCTTTTCCCCCCCCCTTTTTTCTTTCACATTTCCCGTTACTTTGGCTTTTTCATTGTTTTTTAGTTTATTAGATTATTTTTCCCTTTTTTATTAATAATTTCTCTTTTAATATTTTTCATTTTCTCGTGATTTTCCCTTTTTTTTGATCATTACCCCTTTTTTATGGATTTTCTACTCTTTAAGGTATTTCCCCTTTTAAGTTATTTCCCAGTTCATTATTTTTCCGTTTTTTATTCTTCTCCATGTTAATTAATATCTTTCTCCTATTATATCATTATCTCCTTGTAGAATTATTTTTCCTTTTAAAATTATTTTATCTCTTTCAATAAATTTGGATATTTCCCCCTTTTATATCAGAGTTCTTTTTTCGCCTTCATTTTTTCCCTTCCCTTTGTTGGTCTTTTTCTTCTTTATTTTCCCTCTTTGATAATTTTCCCTTTTAGAATTATTTTAATTTCCCCCACTTTTTCCCCTTTATATTTTTTTTGCCTTTTCTCTTTTCCCTTGTGCTGCTGACTTCCCCTTTTTATCAATTTCCTCCTTTCCCTTGCTTTGACCCTTTTCACTTTTTTCCTCTTTTTCCTCCCTTTCCCCGCTTTCATTCCCTTTCCCTCCTTTTCCTTCCTTTTCCTTTCTTCCTTTTTTCTATTTTTTTCTATTTTCCCCCATTTCCCCCCCTTTCTCTCATTCCCCTCCTTTCATTTCCTTTCATTATTTTTATTTCCTCCCCAATTTCCCATTTCCCTCTTCCCCCCCCACCCCGAGTTTTACCACTTTCCCGTTTTTTCCCCCCAAAACTTTCCCTTTTCCCGCCACTTTGCTTTCGTTCTCACGCCCCTCCCCCAACCTTTCCCACGCCCCTCCCCCTCCCCTCCCCTCCCCTCCCCCCCAGGTCCCGCCCACCTGCGAGTCACCGGCCAAGGTAAAGACGCGCCCTCGGGCCCCTCCCCCACCCTCATCACCCTCATCATCCTCCCCCCCATCCCCCCATCGTGTCTGTGGCTCGTGCGACACGGGGGGAGGGGCGGCCGCCTCGCACGGGGACGGGGGGAGGGGAGGGGGGGAGGGGAGGGGCGGGGCGACCCCTCGTGCAAGGGTGGGGGGATGGGGGAGGGGCTGTGACCCCTTGCACGAGGGCCGGGGGGAGGGGTCCTGACCCCTCCCCCCACAGGAGGGAGGGGCCCTGGGGGTCCCTGCACGGGGTGGGGGGAGGGGTCCTTGCACGAGGACCGAGGGTCCCCTTGCACCAACATGGGGGGGGGTTGGGGGAGCGCCTCCCCTTCAGGGACACACCTGGGCACACCTGGGCACACCTGGGCACAGCTGGGCCCCGCCCTGACGCGCCCCTCCCCCAGGGCCCGCTGAGGTCGCCGAGGGGGGGCCCGGCCGCGCGGCGCCGGTGAGATCCAGCAAGCAGCGAAAGGTCAGTGAGGGTCAGCGGGACCCCCCCACCTGGGCACACCTGGGACCCCCAGAGTCACCTGGGACACCCCTGAACCTCCCAGGAACCCCCAAACCCCGCAACGCACACCTGGAACTCCCAAACCCCACACCTGGGCACACCTGGGACCCCCAGAACCTCCCAGGAACCCCCAAACCCCGCAACGCACACCTGGAATTCCCAAACCCCACACCTGGGCACACCTGGGACACCCTGAACCTCCCAGGACCCCCAAACCCTGCAACGCACACCTGGAACTCCCAAACCCATACCTGAGCACACCTGAGACACCTCAGAACCTCCCAGGACCCCACAACCCCACACCTGTGCACACCTGGGACTTCCAAACCCCACACCTGGGCCCACCTGCGACACCCCAGAACTCAGGAACCCCCAAACCCCACACCTGTGCACACCTGGGACACCCCAGGACTCAGGAACCCCAAACTCCACACCTATGCACACCTGGGACACCCCAGAACCTCCCATCACGACGTCCCCACGGCGATGTCCCCATGTAAGGTCTGCTACAACGACCCCACAGTGATGTCCCCATGGTGATGTCCCCACAGCAATGGTCCCCATGGTGATGTCCTGGTGCCAGGTCCCTTGTGCCAGGTCCCCATCTCAGTGTCCTCATTCTGAAGTCCCCATGGGCGTGTCCTCACGCCAATGTCCCCATCACAAGGTCCTCATTGCGATGTCCCCATGATGATGTCCTCGTTGGAAAGTCCCCATGACAACATCCCTGGTTCATGGTCCCCCTGATAATGTCCCCATGACGAGGTCCCCATCACAACATCCCCATCACAAACATCCCCATCACAACGTCCCCATGGCAGCATCTCCATGGCAACGTCTCATCACACCCCCATCACAACACCCCCATCACAATGTCCCCATGACGATGTCCCCATGATAACGTCCCCATGATAACGTTCCCATGACAACATCCCCATGACAATGTTCCCATGACAACATCCCCGTGACGTCCCCATCACAACATCCTCCTCATGACAATGTCCCCATGACAATGTCCCCATGACGATGTCCCCATCACAACATCTCCATCACAATGTCCCCTTGACAATGTCTCCATGAGAGAGACCTTGTCAAGATAATGTCCCCATCATAACATCTCCATGACAATGTTCCCATGACAACGTCCCCATGACGTCCTCATCACAACATCCTCCCAATGACACCGTCCCTCACACACAACGTCCCCACCACAATGTCGCCATCACAATGTCCCCATGACAACATCCTCTTGACAATGTCCCCATCACAACGTCCCTGGGACAGCACCCCCATGACAATGTCCCCATGTCAATGTCCCCACCACAACAACCCCATTACACCGTCCCCATGACAATGTCCCCATCACAACGTCCCCATGACAACATCCCCATGACACCGTCCCCATGACAATGTCCCCATCACAACGTCCCCGGGACAACGTCCCCATGACAATGTCCCCACCAACAACAGTCCCCATGACAATGTCCCCATCACAACCTCCCCATGCCCCCTCCTCATCACAGCCCCCCCACCCCCTTGCGCCATCTACACACCAACACCCCCCCACACCACACACACACCACACCCCCTTTGCCAACCTCCCCATCCAAGGTCCCCACACGGCGTCCCCGCTGTCCCCACCGCCAGGCCGCGCCGAGTACGTGGCCACGTTCCGGGGCAGCGAGTTCTTCTGCTACGACGTGTCGCGGTCGCCGGTGCAGAGCAGCGCGGACGAGCTGGCGCTGGCGTTCCGCACGCGGCAGCGCCACGGGCTCCTGCTGCACACCGGCCGCGCCGCCGACTTCCTCAACACCTGTCGCTCAAGGCCGGCGCCGTGTGGCTCGTCATCAACCTGGGCGACCGGCGCCTTCGAGGCGCTGGTGGAGCCCGTCAACGGCAAGTTCCACGACGGCGGCTGGCACCACGTGCGCGTCACGCGCAACCTGCGGCAGGTACGGCGGGGAGGGGCGGCGGAGGGGAGGGATGGACGGGGTGGGTGATCGCTCGAGGGGTCAGCTCGGGCAGCTCCCCAACTGGGAGCACTGGGGAGCACTGGGTGGCTCGGGCAGCTCCCCAACTGGGAGTGATGGTTGGTTTGATCAGCTCCCCAACTGGGAGCACTGGGAGCAATGGTTGGCTTGGTCAACTCCCCAACTGGGAGCACTGGGAGCAATGGTTGGCTTGATCAGCTCCCCAACTGGGAGCACTGGGAGCCTTGAGCAGGTCCCAACTGGGAGCACTGGGACGGGACTCTTGGCCAACCACCCCAACTGGCACCACCGAGCATTTTGCTGAGCTCCCCAACTGGGAGCACTGGGAGCACTGGGAGCAATGGTTGGCTTGGTCAACTCCCAACTGGGAGCACTGGGAGCACTGGGAGCAATGGGCATCATGGTCAACTGCCCAACTGGGAGCACTGGTTGTCTTGGCCAACCACCCGACCAGGAAATCCAGTTGCCTTGATCAGCTCCCCAACTGGGAGCACTGGGAGCAATGGGCGTCTTCATCAACCACCCAACTGGGAGCACCAGTACCTTGACCAGCTCCCCAGCTGGGAGCACTGGCTGTTTGCTTAAACTCGACAACTGGGCATACTGGGATCAATGGGTTCCTCAATCTCCTCCCCAACTGGGAGCACTGGTTGTGCTGGTCAACCACCCAACTGGGGGTGATGGACACATTGGCCAACCACCCAACTGGGAGCACTGGGAGCACTGGGTGTTTTTGCTTGAGCGCCCAACTGGGAGCACTGGGTGTCTTTATCAACCACCCAACTGGGAGCACCAGTACGTTGACCAGCTCCCCAACTGGAGCACTGGGAGCACTGGGTGTTTTGCTGGATCACTCAACTGGGAGCACTGGGTGTCTTGCTCAAGCACCCAACTGGGAGCACTGGGAGCACTGGGTGTCTTGCTTGAGCACCCAACTGGGAGCACTGGGAGCACTGGGTGTTTTGCTGGAACACTCAACTGGGAGCACTGGGTGTCTTAGCTCGAGCACCCAACTGGGAGCACTGGGAGCACTGGACATGCTGCTCCACCACCCCGAGCCGGCAGCACCGACCGCAGGACCTCTCTCTCCCCAACTGGAGCGCTGGTTCCATGGACCCTCCCAAACTGGGAGCACTGGACGCACGACTGGGGGAGGGGTCTCTGCCCAACCCCCACAAGGGGGGTGACCGGTGGAGTTTCGGGGGTTCCCCCCCAACCCACCCCCCCCTTTTTACTGACAACTTTCTGCTTCTCTCCCACCCCCTCCCCCAAGGTGGGCGCCGCCCCTCCCCCCACCCCCACCCCCCCTCCTCGTGCCACGCCCCTCCCCCCTGTGTGTGCGCGTGCCACTAACACGCTTCCCCCTCCCCCACCCCTCGGGGCCCCCCCCCACTAACCTCCCGTCCCCCACTAATCCTGGGGGGGCCCCCCCCTTTTAACAAAAACAACCCCAAACCACCCCCAAAAAAAAACCAACAACCCAAAAGCAACCCCAAAACCACCCCCAAAAATAATCCAAAACCAAAAACAACCCCAAAAAAACCCCCCAAAAAAACAAAACCAAGAACGACCCCCCAAAAAAACCCCAAAAAACAACCCCAAAAAAACCCCCCCCAAAACGTCACGTTTGTGTTTTGTCCTTCTCTCGCCGCCAGCACGCAGGGATCGGACACGCTATGGTAAACAAACTGCATTACCTGGTAGTTATCACTCTATTGTTACTCCTTGGCTTCGCCGTGTGGCCCCGACTCCCAACCTTTTGGGGCCGATCCGGGGGATTTTGGGCAAAAAAAAAGAAAAAAAATTTTCATCCGCCATCTCTGCAGGCCGAGCTTCGGCTGCGCCCCCCCTCCCGTCATGGCAAAATAAACGAGAGCTGGTTCTACCCCCCACCCTCCTCTTCCTCCCATCCCACCAAAAATCCTTCCTGAGGGGCGGGTGGTGCTCGATGGGGCAGAACCCATCTGCCGCCCCGGTTTTGGGGTGAGTTTTAGCGGTTTTGGGCAATTTTCGGCCGTCCGCCATCTTGTGGCTCCCTCGTGCCAAAATGAGCCGATTTCCCCCCCAAAAAAAATCCTTATCTGGGGTCAGGATGGTGATTTTTTTCTCAAGAGGGTTCAACTCCCGCTGTTTTGGGGTGAATTTGAGGGATTTAGGGCAATCTTCACCCGTCCGCCATCTTGTGGCGGAGCATCGCCTCCCCCATGCCAAAAATAGCTGATTTTCCCCCCAAAAAAAATCCTTTTTGAGGGTGTGGTTTTGTCCATGAGGACAATGTGGGGTCCCCCCACCCGTTTTGGTGTGAATTAGGGAATTTTTTGGATTTTGGGTGATTGGATAAACCCAACACCTGCACATCCCCAATGCCAAAACTGAATGATTTCCACTCAAAAAGGACAGGCCAAGCTCAGAAGTTGCTGATTTTTCCCAAGGGGACGATGTGGGCTCCCACTCCCCCGTTTTGGGTTGAATTTTAGAAATTTTGGACATTTTTTTGCCCCGCACACCATGCAGGGCACAGCTGGAGCTCCCTGGTCCCCAAACCAGCCGTTTTCACCCCAAAACCCAGCCCGGGGTGGGCTCCTTTTCCCCCAGAAACTTTTATGGAGTCCCAGACCAAATTTTTGGGGTGATTTTCGGGGATTTGGAGCAATTTTGATACCAATCCCACCCCCTGAAACAGCCAAGGCTCAGATTCTCCATCACTTCCCCCTAAAACCCAGCGTGGGTCAGGACGGAGCCCCCAAACGCCTCATTCTGGGGTGAATTCCTGGAATTTTGAACAATTCGCTCCCATCCTCTCCCTCGTGGCCAAGCACGGCTCCACAAGCCCCAAAACCACCCCAAAATTTGGGGTTCCCCCCAAAATGCACCTGTCACTCCCAGAGGGGCCGTGGGACCCCCACCCCCCTCCCCATTTTGGGGCGATTCCTTTGGATTTTTCCCCATTTTTGCCAAAACCAGCCGCTTTCACCCCAAACCCCGCCCCAGGGGATTTAAAAAGGGGGGGCGGGTGGGTGAATTTTTTTTTTTTTGGGGGGGGGGTGTCGCCCCCTCCCCAAATCGAGGATGGAAACGGCGTTTTCAGGACAAGCTGCCGCCCCTCCCCCATCCCCGCCCCCTCTCCCCGCCCCCTCCCCCCCCCCCCGCGCGCAGGCAGCGGGGCCGCCCCTCCCCCCCCGCCAAAGCCCCTCCCCCCCGGGCTGGGGGCGGGCCCCGCTGCCTGCGCCCCGCCCCCCGCACGCGCCCGGCCACGCCCCCCTGCACGGCCTGACTAACACTGACCCCTCCCCCACCCTACCTGAGACCCCCGACCCCCCTCAATCCCCCCCCCCTCCCCTCCCCCAACCCACCCAGGGGGGCACCGGGGCCGCCCCCGCCGCGGGGGGAGGGGATGGGGGGCGTGAGAGGGTGTGAGGCGCGTGCACAGGTGTGCAAAGGTGTGAAAAGGTGTGCACAGGTGTGCACAGGTGTGCAAAGGTGTGTACGGGTGTGTGCAGGTGTGCCAAGGTGTGTACAGGTGTGTACAGGTGAGTGTAACTGTGTACAGGTGTGTACAGGTGTGTACAGGTGTGCAAAGGTGTGTGCAGGTGTGCAAAGGTGTGAAAAGGTGTGAACAGGTGTGTACAGGTGTGCACGGGTGTGTGCGGGTGTGCACAGGTGTGTACAGGTGTGTACAGGTGAGTGTAACTGTGTACAGGTGTGTGCAGGTGTGTACAGGTGTGTGCAGGTGTGTTCAGGTGTGCCCAGATGTGTACAGGTGTGCAAAGGTGTGCACGGGTGTGTACAGGTGTGTACAGGTGTGTCACAGATGTGTTCAGGTGTGTTCAGGTGTGTTCAGGTGTGCCCAGGTGTGTACAGGTGTGTACAGGTGTGCCCAGGTGTGCACGGGTGTGTACAGGTGTGTACAGTTGTGTTACAGGTGTGCCCAGGTGTGTTCAGGTGTGTACAGGTGTGTTCAGGTGTGCCCAGGTGTGCCCAGGTGTGTCACAGGTGTGTTCAGGTGTGCCCAGGTGTGTCACAGGTGTGTCCAGGTGTGTTCAGGTGTGTACAGGTGTGTTCAGGTGTGTACAGGTGTGCCCAGGTGTGTTCAGGTGTGTACAGGTGTGTCACAGGTGTGTCACAGGTGTGTTCAGGTGTGTACAGGTGTGTCCAGGTGTGTACAGGTGTGTTCAGGTGTATACAGGTGTATACAGGTGTGTACAGGTGTGTCACAGGTGTGTACAGGTGTGAACAGGTGTGTAACAGGTGTGTACAGGTGTGTCACAGGTGTGTACAGGTGTGAACAGGTGTGTAACAGGTGTGTCACAGGTGTGTACAGGTGTGTTCAGGTGTGTCACAGGTGTGCGTGCTCACACACGTTCAAGCGGCCGCGGGGCTGCCCCCACCCCCCAGGGTCCCCCGTCCCCCTGCACGCCCCCCGCCCTGCACGTCCCCTCCACCCCCTTTGCACGTGCTTGCACACCTGTGCACGCTCCTGGCACACCTGTGCACGCCCCTCGCACACCTGTGCGTGCCCCTTGCACACCTGTGCACGCTCCTGGCACACCTGTGCACGCCCCCTGCACACCTGTGCACGCCCCTTGCACACCTGTGCACGCCCCTTGCACACCTGTGCACGCCCCCCCCGCCCTCCGCGCGCTGCCCCCCACTAACGACCGCGTTTGTGTCTGAGCTTTCTTCTGCCCCGGGACCCCCCAAAACTCGATACTAACCCCCCCCTCCCCCCCCCCCGTGTCACCCCCGTGTCACCCCAGTGTCACCTCCCCCCCCCCCCTTTGTCACCCCCCCGTGTCACTCCCGTGTCCCCCCCCGTGTCACTCCCGTGTCCCCCCCGTGTCACCCCCCTCATCCTCTCATCGCCCGCCCCCTTCTCACCTGGGGGGGCTCCTTGGGGGTCTCACCTGGAGATATGGGGGGGCTTCACCCCCTCCTTCCACCCCTTGTGACCCCCCCCCAATTTCATATCACCCCCCCAGGTGTCCCCAATCCCACCCACCCCTCACCTTCATCCCCTCATCACCCCCCCAGGTGATCCCAAACCCCCCCAGGTGACCCCAAACCCATCCAGGTGACCTCAACCCCACCCGCCCACCTCTCACCTTCATCCCCTCATCACCCTCCCCAGGTGATCCCAAACCCCCCCAAGTGACCCCAAACCCATCCAGGTGATCCCAAACCCCCCCAAGTGACCCAAACCCCTCCAGGTGACCCTAACCCCACCCGCCCACCTCTCACCTTCATCCCCTCATCACCCCCCCCCCAGGTGATCCCAAACCCCCCAGGTGACCCCAAACCCCTCCAGGTGACCCTAACCCCACCCACCCCTCACCTTCATCCCCCCCCATCACCCCCCACCCCTCCCCCCATTGTCCCCTTTGTCCCCCCGTGTCCCCCCGTCCCCTCCCCGTCCCCCCTGCCCAGTTTTGGGGTGCCCCGGCCTGGGGGGGTCCCGGCTGAGCGCGGCCGCTCTCCTGCCCAGGTGACCATCTCGGTGGACGGCATCCTGACCACCACGGGCTACACGCAGGAGGATTTCACCATGCTGGGCTCCGACGACTTCTTCTACGTGGGGGGGTCCCCCAACACCGCCGACCTGCCGGGGTCCCCCGTCAGCAACAACTTCATGGGCTGCCTCAAGGACGTGAGTCTGGGGGCTCGGGACCACCCCCTGCCCTCACCTGTGGAGGGGTGAGGGTGTTTGGGGTGAGGGGGGGCTCGGGCTGGGGAGAGGTAGGGGCTCCCCGATTCAGCTGTGTCATGTGGGTGGGGGTGACATTTTGGGGACCCCCGACTCACCTGTGGGTATCCCTGAGGACTCTGAGTCACATTTTGGGGACACCCGACTCACCTGTGTGTGTCCCCGGGGGTGAGGGTGACATTTTGGGGATCCCTGACTCACCTGTGTGTGTCCACGAGGGTGGGGGTGACACGTTGGGGACACCCGACTCACCTGTGGGTGTCTACGTGGGTCACATTTTGGGGACCCCCGTCTCACCTGTGTGTGTCCACAAGGGTGGGGGTCACATTTTGGGGACACCTGACACACCTGTGTGTGTCCCCAGGGACCATGGATCACATTTTGGGGATATCCATGATCTCCGCATCTCACCTGTGCGTGTCCCCAGGAGCTGTGGGTGACATTTTGGGGACATCCATGGTCCCCCCAACTCACCTGTGCGTGTCCCCAGGGACCATAGATCACATTTTAGGGACCCCCCAACTCACCTGTGCGTGTCCCCAGGGACCATGGATCACATTTTAGAGACCCCAGACTCACCTGTGCGTGTCCACAAGGGCGGGGGTCACATTTTGGGGACCCCAGACTCACCTGTGCGTGTCCCCAGGGCTGCTCCAGGTGACACCTCAGTACAGCAGCATCGGGGGTCCCACCTGGATATCCAACACCCCCAAACCCCCCCAACCTCACCTGTCCGTCCCCCCCAGGTGGTTTACAAGAACAACGACTTCAAGCTGGAGCTGTCGCGGCTGGCGCAGGAGGGGGACGCGCGGGTGACGCTGCACGGGGCGCTGCTCTTCCACTGCGACCCCCCCCCGGCGCTGGACCCCGTCACCTTCACCACCCCCCAGGCCCACCTGGCGCTGCCCACCTGGCGCCCGGCCCGCGCCGGCTCCGTCTCCTTCGATTTCCGCACCACGGAGCCCAACGGGGTCCTGCTCTTCGGGCAGGGCCCCCCCCGCGACCCCCCGGCCGCAGCCCCCCGGGGGCCGCCCCCCACCGCCCCCCGATTTCCTGGCGCTGGAGCTGCTGGACGGGCACCTGTACCTGCTGCTGGGCATGGGCGCGGCCGGGCTGCGGCTCCGCGCCAGCGCCCGCAAGGTCACCGACGGAGAGTGGTGCCACGTGGACGTGCAGCGCGACGGGCGCAAAGGTGAGGGGGCTCAGGTGTGCAAAGGGTGTGCGGGTGTGCAAAGGTGAGGGGCTGGGAGGGGGGCTCAGGTGTGCAAAGGGTGTGCGGGTGTGCAGAGGTGTGTGGGGAGGGGTGTACAGGTGTGCAGGGGGTGTGCAGGTGTGCAAAGGTGTGAGGGGAGGGGCGTGCAGGTGTGCACTGGGTGTGCAGGGGGTGTGCAGGTGTGCAGAGGTGTGAAGGGAGGGGGCGTGCAGGTGTGCAGGGGGTGTGCAGGAGGTGTGCAGGGTGTGTGGGTGTGCAAAGGTGTGTGGGGAGGGGGGCTCAGGTGTGCAAAGGGTGTGCGGGTGTGCAAAGGTGTGAAGGGAGGGGCGTGCAGGTGTGCAGGGGGTGTGCGGGTGTGCACTGGGTGTGCAGGGGGTGTGTGGGTGTGCAGAGGTGTGAAGGGAGGGGTGTACAGGTGTGCAAAGTGTGTGCAGGTGTGTGCAAGGGCTGGTGGGGCAGGGTGTCCCTGTTATCCTCCCCTTTGCCATGTGCCCGCTGTCCCCTGATGTCCCTACACTGTCCCCCCACTCTCCCCCCGCTGTCCCCTCGCTGTCCCCCCACTCCCCTCCCGCTGTCCCCTGGTGTCCCCTCGCTGTCCCCTCGCTGTCCCCTCGCTGTCCCCTGGTGTCCCCCTCACTCTCCCCCCTCTGCCCCCCCCGCCGCTGTCCCCGCTGTCCCCTGAGGTCCCCGCCCGGTGTCCCCAGGCTCGGTGTCGGTGAACAGCCGCAGCACGCCCTTCCTGGCCAGCGGTGACCGGGACGTCCTGGACGTGGGGGCCGAGCTGTACCTGGGGGGGCTCCCCGAGGCCCGGCCGGGCCCCCCCGCGCCCCCCGAGCTCTGGGCCGCGGGGCTGCGCCTCGGCTTCGTGGGCTGCGTGCGGGACCTGTTCGTGGACGGGCGGAGCCGCGACGTGCGGGCGCTCCTGGCCTCGGGGGGGGCTCCGGGGGTCGCCCCGCTCTGTGCCAGGGACCCCCCCCGGCTGTGCGCCAGCGCCCCCTGTCGCAACGGGGGCACGTGTCGCGAGGGATGGAACCGATTCGTGTGCGACTGCCGCGGCACCGGGTACCTGGGGCCGCGCTGCGAGACAGGTGAGGGGACACGGGGACGGCGGGGACAGAGGGGACAGAGGGGGTGGCACCTCCTGAGCACCTGGGAGAGCCGGGAAGGGAGGGCTGGGGAGGACTGAGGGTGACACAGGACCCCGAGGTGACACGGGGGGGACTGAGGGGGACATGGGGCACCTGGGACAATGCTGTGGGACAGGTGAGGGGACACGGGGACAGCAGGGACAGAGGGGGTGGCACCTCCTGAGCACCTGGGTGAGCTGGGGAAAGGGGATGGGGGAGACTGAGGGTGACACTGGACCCCGAGGTGACACGGGGGGTACTTAGGGGGACATGGGGCACCTGGGCCAGCGCTGTGGGACAGTGAGGAGAGGGGATGGGGGGATTGGGACACCCGGGTCCCCTCTGGGGGGGGAGGGAGGGGTCACACCTGGGGAGGAGGTGCCTGGATGTCCCCAAGGACACCTGGGAGCACCTGAGCCCCCCTGGGACACCTGGGTGTCCCCTGCACGGGTGACTCCCCCAGAGCTGGGGGTCCCCAGCCACCTCCAGTCCCGAGGGTGGCACCTGGTGGCAACGTCCCTTGTCCCCCACACGCTGCGGTGCTCACCTGGGGCGGGGCTCACCTGGGGCGGGGCTCACCTGGCTGCGGGGTCCCAGCTCACTGGGGACACCCTGGGGACACCCTGGGGACGCCCTGGGGACACTGGGGGTGGCCGTGCCGAGGGTGACAGCGGCGTCCCCGTCCCCGCAGAGGCGGCGGTGCTGAGCTATGATGGCAGCATGTACCTGAAGGTGCAGGTGCCGGGCGAGCAGACGGAGGCCGAGGACGTCTCCCTGCGCTTCATGTCCCCCCGAGCCTTCGGCCTCGTCCTGGCCACCACCTCGCGCCACTCGGCCGACACCCTGCGCCTCGAGCTGGACGGGGGGCGCATGAAGCTCACCCTCAACCTGGGTGAGCCCCCCGAGACCCCACAGAGACCTCCCAGATAAACCCCGGAACGTCCCTGAAACGTCCCTGAAATCTCCTCGAAATCCTCCCCAAAACGGGGCCCGAGTTGGGTCTGGTCATGCCAGGAGGGCCAAAATAGGGCCTGGGACCCTAAAATGGTTCCTGGGACCCCAAAATAGAACCTGGGATCCTAAAATGGTTCCTGGGACCCCAAAATAGAACCTGGGATCCCAAAATGGTTCCTGGGACCCCAAAATAGAACCTGGGATCCTAAAATGGTTCCTGGGACCCCAAAATGGTTCCTGGAATCCTAAAATGGAGCCTGGGACCCCCAAAATATTGTCTGGAACTCTAAAATGGTGTCTGAGACCCCTAAATGGTGTCTAAGACCCCAAAATGGTTTCTGGGACTCTAAAATGGTGTCTGGGAACCCCAAAATGGTCAAATTGGTGCCTGGGAGGCCACAGTGATGCTCAGGACCCCAGGTTGGTGCCCAGGCCGGTTCTTATGACCCCAAAAATGATTCTTGGGATCTCTAAACATCCTCAAAGATGCTTTTGGCCTCAAAATGGCCCAAAGTTGTTGCCTGGGAGCCCAGAATGATGGTCAGGGACCCCAAAGTGGTGCCCAGGTCAGTTCTCCTGGCCCTAAAATCGTCAAGTTCATGCCTGGGACCCCAAAAAGAGTGTTCAGGTCCCAAAATGATGTCGGGGTTAGTTCTTACAATCCCAAAATGGTCAAGTTGGTGCCTGGGACCCCAAAAACTTCCCCCAGAGGTGCCCAGGACCCAAGAAAGGTGCCCGGGCACCCCCAGAATTGCACCCGTGACCCCCAAACCGGCCCTGGAGCATCACCAGAGCCACCTCGGTGTCCCCAACTCCCCCTGCGGGATCGGGGCCTTCGTGACCCCCCCGCTGCCACTTGGGGCACAGCACCGGGACCCCCCCAGGGGCTGAGGGTCCCCCCCAGAGGATTGGGGACCCCCCAGGGTTGGGGACCCCTCCTGCAGCCCCTTCCATTGGGGGGGAACCCCTGAGGGGCTGCAGGTCCTCTGTGGGTCGGGGACGCCCCCGTGGGATTGGGGACCCCCCATGGGATTGGGGACCCCCTGAAGGGGTTGGGGACCCTCCCATGGGATTGGGGACCCCCCCCGGGTCCCGGCGTTTGCGCCCCCCCCGCCCCGCAGCGGTTGACGAGGCGGGGCCCAGCCCTGGGTGGGATCCCCCTGGATCCCCCCCGGATCCCCCCGGGCTGGGCCCTCAGGGCGGCCGTGACCCCCACGAGGTGCCAGAGACCCCCTAAACCCGTTCCCCCCCAGTCCCTCCCAGTCCATCCCAGTCCCCCCAGTCCATCCCAGTCCCTTCCAATCACCCCCAGTCCCCCCGAGTCCCTCCCATCCCATTCCCAGTCCTTCCCAGTCTCTCCCAGTCCCTCCCAATCCCTCCCAGTCCATCCCAGTCCCATCCTATTCCCACTCCTCATCCCATCCCATTCCCAGTCCCCTCCAGTCTCCTCCCAGTCCCCTTCCAGTCACCCCGAGTCCCTTTCAGTCCATTCCCAGTCACCCCCAGTCCCCGCCCAGTTCCCCTCAGTCCCTCCCATCCCATTCCCAGTCCCTCCCAGTCCCCTCCCAGTTCCCCTCAGTCCCTCCCATCTCATTCCCAGTCCCTCCCAGTTCCCCCTCTCTGGCTCCTCGCCCCCCCGGCCGCCCCCCCCGTCCCCGGGGCGCCCCCTGGCGGCGGCAGCGAAGGGCCTGACCCGTGTCTTCTCTCCCCAGACTGTGTCCGCGTGGGCTGTCACCCCAGTAAGTGCCACCCCCGCCCCGGGACACCCCCGGGGACACCCCCGGGACACCCCCAAACCCCCCCAACCCCTCTGGGATACCCAGCCCACAAAACCCCCCCATGAACACCCCCAAACCCCCCCATGAACACCCCCAAAACTGCCCCAAACACCCCCAAAACTGCCCCAAACACCCCCAAAACTGCCCCGGGGACACCCCCTAGGGACACTCCCAGACCCTCTGGATCACCCCAAAACCTCCACAGGGACCCCCAAACCCCTCCTGACCCCTCCGAAAGGCTGGGACCCCCCCATGTGTGCGTTTGGGATGCACAGGTGGGTTCAGGGGGTCACACCTGGGCCGAGCCCCCGGATTCTCTGCTGGACACTTCCAGCTGTGAACATCTGGTGTCACCCAGTGCCACCCAGTGTGTCCCGGTGCCACCCAGTGCCACCCAGTGCCACCAGCTGCTACGGTGTCACCCGTACTGGTGGCCCAGTGTCCCCAGCACAGTGCTATCCCCCAGTGTCACTGGTGTCCCCTGGTGTCACTGGTGTCACTTTGTCCCTGGTGCAGTGATGTCCCCCTGGTATCCTCCAGTGACACTTGGTGCCACCAGTGTCCCTGATGCCCCCAGTATCCCTGGTGTCCTCAGTGTCCCAGTATTCCTGGTGTCCCTGGTGTCCCCAATGTCCCCCATGTCCCCGATGTCACTGCTGTCTCCAGTGTCCTTGGTGTCCACAGTGTCCCTGGTATCCCTGCTGTCCCTGCTGTCCCCAGTGTCCCTGATGCCCCCAGTATCCCTGGTGTCCCTGGTGTCCCTGGTGTCCCCAATGTCACCGGTTGTATCCGGTGTCACCGCTGTCCCTGGTGTCCTGGTGTCCCCGGTGTCCCTGGTGCCACTGGTTGTCCCTGGTGTCCCTGGTATCCCTGGTGTCCCGGTATCCCCAATGTCCCTGGTGTCCCAGTATCCCTGGTGTCCCTGGTGTCCCCAATGTCACCGGTTGTCCCCGGTGTCACCGCTGTCCCCGCTGCCCCCAGGCAAGGGCCCCGAGACGCTGTTTGCGGGGCAGCGGCTGGATGACAACGAGTGGCACTCGGTGCGGGTGGCCCGGCGCGGGCGCAGCCTCCAGCTCGCCGTGGACAACGTCACCGTTGAAGGTGACACCGCGGGGACGGGGCGGGGGGACCTTGGCTTGGGCTCTTGGGGTCACCGGGGTGCTCAGGCCCGTGGGGACGCGGTCAGTGGGGCTGCAGGTCTGTGGGATGGGGATGAAGGTCCATGGGGACATTGGGGCTTGGGGACATGGGGACCGGGGACATGGGGACAGGGATGAAAGTCCATGAGAACATGGATGAAGGTCCAGGGGACATGGAACCATGGGGACAGGGATGAAGATTCATAAGAACATGGATGAAGGTCCATGGGATGGGATGAACGTCCATGGGATGGGGATGAGGGATGAAGGTCCATGGGGACACGTGGTGATGGGTGCACAGATTCTTGAGGACATGATGACCATGTCTATGGGGACATGGCCAGTGGGGTTGCTAGTCCATGGCAACATGGATGAAGGTCCATGGGGACAGGGATGAAGGTCTTTGGGACAGGGTTGAAGGTCCATGAGACAGGGATCCATGGGGACAGGGATGAAGGTCCATGAGAACATGGATGAAGATCCATGAGACAGGGATGAAGGTCCATGAGACAGGGATCCATGGGACAGGGCTGAGGGTCCATGAGAACATGGACGAAGGTCCATGGGACAGGGATCCATGGGGACAGGGATGAAAGTCCATGAGAACATGGATGAAGGTCTTTGGGGACACGGGTGCACAGGGACGAGGTCACCAGCCCTGTGAGGACACCGCCCACAGCCTGGAGGCCCATGAGACCAACAGGCCCACGGCACGGTGGCACCCGCCCGCCCTCGTGCTCCCGGTGCCACCCCCGTGTCCCCCACGCCCCCCAGGACAGCTGTCGGGCTCTCACACCCGCCTGGAGTTCCACAACATCGAGACCGGCATCGTCACCGAGCGCCGCTTCCTGGCCGTGGTCCCGTCCAACTTCCTGGGCCACCTGAGCGGGCTGGTCTTCAACGGGCTGCCCTACCTGGACCTGTGCCGCGACGGCGACATCAGCTCCTGCGAGCTCAACGCCCGCTTCGGCCGCCGCGCCATCGTGGCCGACCCGGTGGCCTTCGGGGGCCGCGGCTCCTACGTGGCGCTGGCCACGCTCCAGGCCTTCTCCTCCTTCCACCTCTTCTTCCAGTTCAAGACCACGGCGCCCGACGGCCTCATCCTCTTCAACGGCGGCAGCGGCTCCGACTTCCTGGTGGTCGAGCTGGTCAAGGGGTGAGGGGACACTGGGGGGACACTGGGGGGACGTCCTGGGGAGCTCAGGGACCCTGGGGACATCACAGCCCTGCTGGGGAGCTCAGGGATCTTCCCAGATCTTGGGGACACCTGTGGGGTCCTTGGGGGTCTCAGGGAGCACCTGGGGAGCTCAGAAGTCACTTGGGGGTCCTGGGGATTTTGGGGACATCCTGGGGACCTCCAGGGGATGTCAGAAACCACCTGGGACATGTGGGAGGTCCTGGGGACACCTGGGGACCTTGAGGACCTTCTGAGCCTTTTCAGACCTTGGGACCCGCTCAGCCCTCAAGGACCTCCCGCCACCCACCCTTAGGCTCCACCCCCATGTCACAAGCCCCTCCTCCTGGCTCAGGCCACGCCCATAACGACCACACCCAACCGTGGCCACACTTCCCACCATTGGCCCCGCCCCTGGCCCAGTTACCCTCCCTGTATCAGGGGTGGGGGGGGGTGTCCCCTTTGTCCCTTCCCCAGGTGAGTCCCCCCCTCCCTCCACCTTCCCCGAGGCCACGCCCAACGAGGCCACGCCCCCTTTTCCAGGTACATCCACTACGTGTTCGACCTGGGCGAGGGCCCCTCGCTCATGAAGGGCAACTCGGAGCAGCCGCTGCACGACGGGCGCTGGCACGAGGTGGCCGTGGCACGGGAGGGGGGGGCCCTGCACGGGCTGCGCGTGGACGGGAGACCCGTGACCCAGCACGGGCAGGGCGCCCGCGGGCTGCAGCTCAAGGGTGAGACCTGGGGGACACCTGGGACACACCTGGGGACACCTGGGGGACAGCTGGGGACACCTGGGGGACAGCTGGGACACATCTGAGGGAGGGTACAGGTGTGTGGGTACCCCCTGACCCAGCACGGGAAAGGCGCCCGCGGGCTGCAGCTCAAGGGTGAGACCTGGGGGACACCTGGGACACACCTGGGGACACCTGGGACACACCTGGGGACAGCTGGGGACAGGTGGGGGACACCTAACAGGAGGGTACAGGTGTGTGGGTACCCCCTGACCCAGCATGGGAAAGGCACCCATGGGCTGCAGCTCAAGGGTGAGACCTGGGGGACACCTGGGACACACCTGGGGACACCTGGGACACACCTGGGGACACCTGGGGGACAGCTGGGACACACCTGAGGGAGGGTACAGGTGTGTGGGTACCCCCTGACCCAGCATGGGAAAGGCGCCCGCGGGCTGCAGCTCAAGGGTGAGACCTGGGGGACACCTGGGACACACCTGGGGACAGGTGGGACACACCTGGGGACACCTGGGACACACCTGGGGATCACTTGAGACACACCTGGGACACACCTGAGGTACCTGGGACACACTTGGGGCACCTGGGACATGCCTGGGACACATCTGGGACACACCTGGGATCACCTGGGGCACACCTGGGACACACCTGGGATCACCTGGGACATACCTGGGACACATCTGGGACACACCTGGGATCACCTGGGACATACCTGGGGCACCTGGGACACACCTGGGATCACCTGGGACACACCTGGGTGAGATCTGGGGAAGGGCAGAGGTGTGGGGATGATTCCGGGGTGGATGGGAGGGGTCACCCCAGTGGGGTACCCACAGCAGGGCATCCCCTCAACCCTTTGAATGCCCCCCAGGTGTCCCCCAGGTGCACCTGGACACCGGGCTGGGGTGAGGGACAATGAGATATGGAGGGCGGGGTGTGGGGGGGGTCTCCAATGGGTGACCCCCACCAGGCTGGGGGGGCTGTCCCGAGGTGCACAGAGCGCTCGGGGCCCCCCAGGTGACCCCCCCGTGCCCCCCCCCAGGTGAGCTGTACGTCGGGGGGGTCAGCCCGGGGCTCCTGGGGCGCCTCCCGCGCCTCGTGGCCTCCCGGGGTGGCTTCCGGGGCTGCTTGGCCTCGCTGGACCTGAACGGGCGCCTGCCCGACCTGCTGGGGGACGCCCTGAGACGCGTGGGGGACGTGAGGAGGGGCTGCGACGGTGAGAAATGGGGGGCACTGGGTGGGTCTGGGGCCTGCAGAGTTGGGGGGATGTACAGGGGGGCTGCGACGGTGAGAAATGGGGGGCACTGGGTGGGTCTGGGGGCTTTGGGATATGGGGGATGTGAGGAGGGGCTGTGATGGTGAGAAATGGGGGGCACTGGGGGATCTGGGGGCTTTGGGATGTGGGGGACGTGAGGAGGGGCTGCGACGGTGAGAAATGGGGGGCACTGGGTGGGTCTGGGGGCTGCAGAGTGTGGAGATGTGGGGGGGGTGGGATGGTGAAATTTGGGGGGCACTGGGGGATCTGGGGGCTTTGGGATATGGGGGACATGAGGAGGGGCTGCGACGGTGAGAAATGGGGGGCACTGGGGGGTCTGGGGGCTGCAGAGTGTGGAGATGTGGGTGGGGTGGGATGGTGAAATTTGGGGGGCACCGGGGGGGTCTGGGGGCTGCAGAGTGGGGGGGATGTACAGGGGGGCTGGGACAGTGAGAATTGGAGAATTGGGGGGCACCTGGGGGGGGCTGAGGGGGCACAGGGGTCTGGGGGTATCCGGGGCTTTATTTTGGGGGTCTCTGGGACTTTTCCAAAGGGTTGGGGAGGGGGCGCACGGGTGGGCAGGGGGCTCAGGGTGGGGGGTACAATGAGGTGTCCAAGGGGGGCTTTGGGGGACTGGAGGGCACACAAAGGCGGGGGGAGGGAGGGGATTTAGGGCCACAAAAACCCATTGAGAGCCCATTGAGAGCCCCCCTCGGGATTTGGGGGAGCTGGGGGGGGTCCCCACGAGCCCGGTGCCCCCCCAGGCCCCAGCACGACGTGCGCCGAGGACTCGTGTGCCCACGGGGGCGTTTGCCTGCAGCAGTGGGACGGCTTCACCTGCGACTGCAGCATGACGGCCTTCGGGGGGGCCGGCTGTGCCGAGCGTGAGTGGGGGGCCAGGGAGGCTTTGGGGGGCTCAGGGGGGCTCAGGGGGGCTTGGGGGAGTGGCTGTGCCAAGTTTGAGTGGGGAGCATGAGGTGATTTGGGGGGCTCGGGGGTCTCAGGAAGGCTTGGGGGGCTCGGAGGAATGGCTGTGCCCAGTTTGAGTGGGGAGCACGAGGGGATTTCGGCACACAGAGAGGATTTGGGGGTCTCAGGAAGGCTCGGGGGGCTCGGAGTGGCAGCTGTGCCCAATCTGAGTGGGGGGCACGAGGGGATTTGGGGGCACGAAGGGGATTTGGGGGGCTCAGGAAGGCTCAGGGAGCTCAGAGGGGCAGCTGTGGCCAATCTGAGTGGGGGGCACGAGGGGATTTGGGGGCACGAAGGGGATTTGGGGGGCTCAGGAAGGCTCGGGGGGCTCGGAGGAATGGCTGTGCCCAGTTTGAGTGGGGGGCACGAGGGGATTTGGGGGCACAGAGTGGCACGGGTGGCTCAGGGGGACACAAGGGGACGCACAAGGAGCTCAGGGGTCCCAGGGTGGGTGGGGGACACCCCACACCGGGGGGAGCCCCCAGGAGCGAGCAGGGGGGGCAGCTGGCCCTTGTCCCCTCGGTGTGTGGCCCTGTGACCCTGGCACGGGCCGTGGTGGCCCCAAACGGGACAAGTGTCCCTGGCTGAGGTGGCTCCGTCACTTCCTTGGTGCCCCCATGGTGGCCCTTAAGGAGGGCAGGTGGCAGCGCGGGTGCCACCTGTGCCACCCCTGTGCCACCTGTGCCTGGCACGAGGGCTCCGTGTCCCCCCAGGGCTCTCGCACCAGGGACACGAGGGACACGAGGGACACGAGGGACACACGTGTCCCTGCCCCGGGGTGGCTCTGACCCCTGCCCGTGTCCCCACGGGCCCTAACGAGGGCCAGGTGACAGCACGTGCCACACCTGTGTCCCTCACGGGGGGGGATCAGGACCCCCCATGTCCCCCCCATGTCCGGGTGTCCCCCCCATGTCCCACTGTCCCCCTTTGTCCCCTGTCCCCCCTGTCCCCCCCTGTCCCCTCCCTCCAGGTGAGTCCCAGGCAGCGCCGCCCTCTGCCCCACACCTGGGTGGGGCTCCCGGGGGGGCTTTGGGGCCGCTCCGTGGGGCAGGACCTGATCCCGGTGTCCCCGTGGGGCAGGACCTGATCCCGGTGTCCCCGTGGGGCTGTGGGGACACCGGGACACGCTGGGGGGGTGGCGCTGCCCTGGGTTCCTGTGGGGCTGGCCCGCCCCCCCCTCCCCACCGTGGGGCACGGGGACAGCCCCGTGTGGGGCTCTGGGTGTCCCGGGGGGGGGTTCCCTGAGCCCCCCCGACCCCCGATTGTCCCCGGTTGTCCCCACGGGCGGCTCCGTGGGTCCGGCGACACCTCCGGGGCTGGCGGTGGGGCCGCGGGGGTGCCCTGGGGGGGCTCTGTGGGGCTCCCCCCGCCTTCCCCACACCGTGCGGTGGGGGGGGGCTCGGTCCGTGGGTTCCCCCTCGTGGGTCGCGCGTGGCCCCTCCCCCCCCGGCCCCTCCCCCCGCCCCTCCCCCGCCCCCGCCCCTCCCGCTGCAGCAGCCGCCGCCGCCGCCGCCCCACGGCCGCCCGCGCCCACCGCCCCACGGCCCCAGCGGCGCCCCCCGGCCCCGCCGCCCCACGGCCCCGGCGGGCCCCGAGAGCCTCCGGCCCCACCGCGCCGCCGCCGCCGCCGCCGCCGCCCAGGCCAGAGCCCCCCCCGCCCCACGGCACAGCCCCCGCTTCATCCCCACCGCCATCCTCATCCTCATCCTCATCCTCATCCTCATCCTCACCCCCCCGTCCTCATCCTCAGCCTCCCGCAGCCCCCGCCCCACATCTCCCATTTCCCCCCCATACACATCGCCCCACATCGCCCCCCCCCCACCTCAATCCGCTCCATCTCCCCCCGATCCCGCATCCTCCTCTCCCTCCCCCCCCCCATTTCCCGGCCCCACATCGCTCCCACCCCCGATCCCGCATCCCCCCCCCCATTTCCCACCCCCCCAATCGCTCCTGCCCCACATCCCGCACCCCCATCCCCCCCCCCATCGCTCCCACCCCACATCCCGCACCCCCCGCTCCCCCCCCCCCTCATTTCCCAGCCCCACATCCCCCCCCCCCCACCCCGAGCCCCCCCCCCCGGACCATGCTCGACCCCCTCTGAGCTCCCCCCGCGCCCCCCCCGCCCTGGCCCCCCCCGCCCCGGGGCCCCCCCGCGCCCCCCCCCCGCATGCGCTGAGCCCCGGGGGGGGGATCAGAGCCCCCCGCGGGGGGGGCGCTCGGGACCCCCCGGCCCCGCAGCCCAGGGGGGGTCGGGACCCCCGGGGCCCTTTGGGGGCGCCGCCGCTTTTTTAAGGGGGGGGAGCCGCCCCCCCACCCCCCCAGCCCTGATCTAGAGGGAGATTCGGGCCATCCCCCCCACCCCAGCCCCATTTTCGGGGGGATTTGGGTCCCCCCCGGCCTCATTTTAGGGGGTTCAGCCCCCCCTCAGCCCCTCTTGGGGTGATTGCCCCCCCCCGGTTCTATTTTAGGGGATTTGCCTCCCCCAGCCCCATTTAAGGGGGTTTGCCCCCCCCGGCGCTATTTTGGGGGGATTTGGGGTTTCTCAGGGCCTCCCCCAGCCCCATTTTCGGGGTGATCCGGGCCCCCCCCCCCCTCAGCTCCGTGGGTGGATTTTGGGCTCATTGAGCTCCAAGGGTGGGGGAGATTCGGGGACCCCCCCGGCCCTTTTGGGGTGACCCAGGGCCCAGGTTTGGGGGGGATTTGGGGTTTCCCCAACTTCAGATTGGGTTGAACTGGGACTGCCCCCCCCTCCCCATTTTTGAGCTGATTTGAAGCCCCCCTCACCCCAATTTTGGGCTCGCCACCCCCCCAGCCCCATTTCGGGGTTCAGCACCCCCCCAGACCCTCTTTTGGGGCACAACCCCCCCCTCAAACCCCATTTTAGGGTTCAAGAACCCCCCCGGGGCCTCATTTTGGGGCACGACCCCTCCCCTCACGGCCTCCCCCCCATTTTGGGGTTCAATCCTTCCCAGACCCCCCTTTTGGGGTTCTCAATCCCCCCACCCCCCTTTTCGGGGCTCCCCCTCTCCCTTCTCCCCCCATTTTGGGGTCTCACCCTCCTCCCTCCCCCCTTTTGGGGACGCCCCCCTCCCTTCACCCCCAGCCCCACATTTTGGGGTCCCCCCCTGCTCTCACCCCCCTCTTTAACTGGGGGCTCCCCCTCTCCTTCTCCCACCCCCCAATTTGGGAGCCCCCCACCTCCTCCCTCCCCATTTTGGGGTTCAATCCCCCCTAGACCCCATTTGGGGGCTCTCACCCTCTCTCTTCACCCCCTCCCCTCATTTGGAGTCTCCCCCCCTCCTTTCAACCCCCCCCCCCTTTTTTGGGGGTCTCCCCTCCCCCCCCCACCTCCACCCCCTCATTTGGGAACCGCCCCCTTCATTTGGGGGCTCCCCCATCCCCTCCTCATTTGGGGACTCCCCCATCCCCTCCTCCATCCATTTCGGGGGTCCCCTTTCCCTCCCCACCCTCACCCCCCCCCCATTTGGGGTTCCTCTCTCTTCTCCCCCCCCCCAATTTGGGGGCTCTCCCCTCTCTTTCCACCCCCCAAATTTGGGGTTCCCCCCTCTTTCCACCCCCCAAATTTGGGGGTTCCCCCCTCTCCTTCCCTCCCCCCAAATTCGGGGGCTGCCCCCTCTCTCCCCCCTCCCCTCCATCTCCATCCGGGGGCTCCTCCCCCCATTTGGGGTCCCCCTCGCTGGGGTCCCCCCGGCGCTGCCGGATGGGGGGGGGTCGCTGAGGGGCCGATGGGGGGCCGGGGGGGCCCCGGGGCGCTGGGGGTGCTGGCGCTGGGGGCGCTGGGGGTGCTGGGGGTGCTGGGGGTGCTGGTGCCCCCCGCCCGCCCCGCCCGCGTCTCCTCCAGCCTCTCGACCACCCACCACGTGCACCACTTCCACGGGCGGCACGGCACGGCGCCCATCGCCATCAACCGCGCGCCCTTCCTCACCCGCGGCCACCACGGTGAGCCCTCCTCATCCTCACCATCATCATCCTCACCCTCACCATCACCTTCATCATCATCCTCCCCATCCTCCCCATCGCCATCAACCGCGCGCCCTTCCTCACCCGCGGCCACCACGGTGAGCCCTCCTCACCCTCACCCTCACCATCACCTTCATCATCATCATCATCATCATCCTCATCATCCTCCCCATCGCCATCAACCGCGCGCCCTTCCTCACCCACAGCCACCACGGTGAGCCCTCCTCATCCTCACCATCATCATCCTCACCCTCACCATCACCTTCATCATCATCCTCCCCATCCTCCCCATCGCCATCAACCGCGCGCCCTTCCTCACCCGCGGCCACCACGGTGAGCCCCCCTCATCCTCACCCTCACCATCATCATCATCATCACCTTCATCATCATCATCATCATCATCATCATCATCATCATCATCCTCCTCCTCATCCTCCTCATCCTCCCCATCGCCATCAACCGCGCGCCCTTCCTCACCCGCGGCCACCACGGTGAGCCCTCCTCATCCTCACCATCACCATCACCTTCATCATCATCATCACCTTCATCATCATCATCCTCATCATCATCATCATCATCCTTATCATCCTCCTCATCCTCCCCATCGCCATCAACCGCGCGCCCTTCCTCACCCGCGGCCACCACGGTGAGCCCTCCTCATCCTCACCCTCACCATCATCATCATCATCATCATCATCATCCCCATGGCCATCAACCGCGCGCCCTTCCTCACCCACGGCCACCACGGTGAGCCCTCCTCATCCTCATCCTCACCATCACCTTCATCATCATCACCTTCATCATCACCATCATCCTCATCATCCTCCTCATCCTCCCCATGGCCATCAACCGCGCGCCCTTCCTCACCCGCGGCCACCACGGTGAGCCCTCCTCACCCTCACCATCATCATCCTCACCTTCCTTATCATCACCTTCATCATCATCCTTATCATCCTCACCTTCCTTATCATCATCCTCACTTTCCTTATCATCATCCTCCTCATCCTCCCCATCGCCATCAACCACACGCCCTTCCTCACCTGCAGCCAACATGGCGAGCCTTCATCGTCCCCATCATCATCCTCACCATCATCCTCACCTTCCTCATCATCCTCAACATCCCCATCCTCATCCTCCTCATCCTCGCCTTCCTTATCCTCATCTTCACCTTCCTCATCATCCTCATCCTCATCCTTTTTTACCCCCCCATTGCCACCAACCACGTGCGCCATGGTGAGCCTTCATCGTCACCCACATCATTGTCCACATCATCCTCTTCATCCTCCTCACCATTCTCATCTTCATCCTCATCCCACTCACCGTCATCCTCCTCATCCTCCCCATCGCCATCACCTGTGCGCCCTTCCTCACCCATGGGCACCACAATGAGCCTTCATCACCCTCGACACCATCACCTTCATCCTCCTCCTCCCCATGGCCATCCTCCGGCCCTTCCTCACCCACAGCCAGCTCAGTGAGCCTTCATCACCCTCCTCATCAGCCTTCATCCTCCTCCTCCTCACAGGGACCCCAAAACCCTCATCATCATCATCATCATCATCATCATCCTCTTCCTCAGCCTCAGGCTCCCTCAACTTCCTCTTCACCATGACAGGGACACAGATGGCCTTCCTCCCCCTCTTCCTCCTCCTTCTCCTTCACCTCCTCCTCCTCCTCCCCCTCTTTCCTCTTCCTCCTCCCCCTCCTCCTCCTCCTCACTGCCTTGGGAAGGTGGGACAGCCTTCATCCCCCTCCTCCTCCTCCTCTTCCTCCTTCTCCTCCTCCTGTTTCTCACCCTCCTCCTCCTCCCCAGCTGCTCGCGGGTACTTCAGCCTGGCCTTCCTCCCCCTCCTCCTCCTCCCCTGTCACCGCCTCTTCCTCCTCCTCCTCCTCCTCCTCCTCCTCGCTGCCTTGGGAACCTGGAACAGCCTTCCTCCCCCTCTTCCTCTTCCTCCTCCTCCTCTTCCTCCTGCCAGGCCCGGGTCAGGATTTAGGGGGGCCCTGTGGGGTCTGTGCCCCCCCCATGTGTCCACGCTGTGACACGCGTGGGTTTGGGCTGGTTTTGGGTGGGTTTGGGTGTTTTGTGATGGTTTTGGGGCGTGTTCAGGTGGTTTTGGGGTGGTTTTGGGGTGGTTTTGGGTGTTTTGCGATGGTTTTGGGGTGTGCTCAGGTGATTTTGAGGTGTTTGGGTGTTTTGTGGTGGTTTGGGGTGTGTTTGGTGGTTTTTGGGGTGTGTTTGGCTGTTTTGGGGTGTGTTTGGCTGTTTTGGGGTGTGTTTGGCGTTTTTTGGGGTGTGTTTGGCTGTTTTGGGGTGTGTTTGGCATTTTTTGGGGTGTGTTTGGCTGTTTTGGGGTGTGTTTGGCTGTTTTGGGATGGTTTGCGGGTTTTTTGGCTGGTTTTGGCTGGTTTGGGATGGTTTTGGGGTGTTTTGGGCGGTTTTGTCCATTTTTTTGATGTATTCTGGATGTATTTGTGCATCCTGAGCCCTCCTGCAAGGCCATGGGGGGAAGGGGGTACAAGAGGGACCCCCAGACATTGGGGGGTCCTGATGGCCCCACAGCCCCTCCCCCAAATTCCAACATTCTCCCCCCCCCAGCTCTCAGACCCCTCCCCATTCCTCGGGGCCCCCCTGGATGTCATGGACCCCCCAAATCCAGGGTTCCCCATAAACCCTGGGGTCCCCCCCCCAAAAAAAAATTCCAGTTCACCCCCAAACTCCGGGGGTCCCTCCTGCAGTGCCCAAATTCCAGGGGGTCCCCCTGCACTCAGGGACCCCCAAATTCCCCAACCTCCTGAGCCCCCCTGCCCTGAGCTCCCCCCAGACCTGGCTCCCCCCACTCCCCCCTTTTCTTTCCCCCCTGACCCCCCGTTTTTCTCTCCCCCCCCCCCAGCGGGCACCACGTACATTTTCGGCAAGGGGGGGGCCCTGATCACCTACACGTGGCCCCCCAATGACCGGCCCAGCACCCGCGCTGACCGCCTGGCCCTGGGCTTCAGCACCCGGCAGCGCGACGCGGTGCTGCTGCGCGTGGAGAGCGCGGCCGGCCTCGGAGACTTCCTGCAGCTCCACATTGTAAGGGAGGGGGCAGAAACTGGGGTACAGGGGTGTTGGGGGGGACTGGGAGGGGCTGGGAGGGGCTGGAGGTATAGAGGAATTTAGGGGTCTGGGGGTTTAGGGGGGTCTGGGGGTGCTGCTGTGCGTGGAGAGCATGGCCAGGCTTGGTGACTTCCTGCAGCTCCACATTGTAAGGGGGGGCTCAGAAATTGGGGTACGGGGGTGCTGGGGGGGCTGGGAGGGGCTGGAGGTATAGAGGAGTTTAGGGGTCTGGGGGTTTAGGGGGGTCTGGGGGTGCTGCTGCGCATGGAGAGCACGGCCGGCCTTGGCGACTTCCTGCAGCTCCACATTGTAAGGGGGGCTCAGAAATTGGGGTACGGGGGTGCTGGGGGGGCTGGGAGGGGCTGGAGGTATAGAGGAGTTTAGGGGTCTGGGGGTTTAGGGGGGTTTAGAGGTGCTGCTGCGCGTGGAGAGCACGGCCGGCCTTGGCGACTTCCTGCAGCTCCACATTGTAAGGGAGGGGGCAGAAACTGGGGTACGGGGGTGCTGGGGGGGCTGGGAGGGGCTGGAGGTATAGAGGAGTTTAGGGGTCTGGGGGTTTAGGGGGTTTAGGGGAATCTGGGGGTGCTGCTGTGCATGGAGAGCATGGCCAGGCTTGGTGACTTCCAAAATTGAGGTCTGGGGGTGCTGGGAGGGTCTGGAGGTGCAGGGAATCTTGAGGAGATCTCCAGGGTTTTTTCCTGGACTTGGTGATTTCCTGCATCATAAATGAGGGGTTGGGGGGTTTCATGGGGGTCCTGGGGGGATTTAGGGGCTCTGGGGACTCCTGGTCAAGGCTGGGTTTGGTCACTTCCCTCAGCTCCACAGCATAAGAGGGGACAAATTTGGGGTGCAGGGGGTTTAATGGGGGTCCTGAGGGGCTCCAGGGCTTCCTGCTGGATTTGGTGACATCCTGGAGCTCCACGTGAAGTGAAAAGAAATTGGGGTCTGGGGGTCCTGGGTGGGGTTTTGGGGGGGCTCTGCGGGTTCTTGTTAAGAACCAGATTTGGCGATTTCCTGCATCGTAAAAGCGGCCAAACCTGGGGTGCAGGGGGGGGCTTGGGGGGAAGTGGGACGGGCACCCACCGGTGCCCCCGTGCCCACCCCGCAGGTGCAGGGGGCCGTGGGGGTCCTGTTCAACGTGGGCACCGAGGACATCGCGCTGGAGGAGCGGGGGGCGGCCGTCAGCGATGGGCGCTTCCACGTCGTCCGCTTCACGCGCAGCGGCGGCAACGCCACGCTCCAGGTGGACGGCGGCCCCCTGCACGAGCGCTACCCGCCAGGTACCCCCCGCCGCGCCCCGGGCACCCCAGGGCCCCTAGAGACACCCCCAGGTACGGCCCAGGTGTTCCCCAGGGCTCCTACAGACACTCCAGGTGTTCCCCCAGGTACCCTCCAGGGCTCTTACAGACCCCACAGGTACGCCCCAGGTACCCCCAGGTGTGTTACAGATCCTACAGGTGTTCCCCAGGGCTCCTACAGGTACCTCCCAGGTACCCCCAGGTACCCCCAGGTACCACTCAGGGCTCCCCCAGACACCCAAGGGACACCCCAGGTGCTTGGGGACACCCCTATGGCACCTTGAGACACCACAGGGACACCCCTATGGCACCTGTAGGGACCCCAGGGCACCCCCAGAGCCCCTTCAAGCCCCCCATGGCACCTTCAGACACTCCAGGGTCACCCCAGGTGCTTGGGGACACCCCAGGGCCCCCCCTAACGAGGGCACTAATGAGGCAGCGCTAACGAGGGGTCCCACGGCCACCCCCCCGCCCTTCCTCCGCTAATGCCCCCCTAAAGGCCACATAAACCCCCCGAGGGCCAACCCCACCCCCCCACCCCGGTGACACCGCGGCCAGGGCTGGGGACATCAGCAGGGGCGTCATGGCTGTGGGGACACTGACGGTCACACCGTGGTCACAGCGTGGTGGCACCACCGGTGACACCTGTGGTGGCACTAAAGGTGACGTGATGGTTGTGCCACCGTCCCACCATGGTGGCACTGGCAGTGACATCTTGATCCCATCATGGTTGACACTGATGGTGACACCGATGGCGCCACCAGTGATGAGGTCATGGTCACATCATGGTGACATTGATGGTGACACCAATGGTGCTACTAATGATGATACCACGGTCCCACTATGGTGACATTGATGGTGACACCAAGAGTGCCGCTAATGATGACACCATGGTCCCATCTTGGTGACACTAATGATGCCACTAATGATGAGGCCACAGTCCCACCATGGTGACGCTGATGGTGACACCAATGGCAAGGCCATGGTCCCACAGCGGTGACACCAACGATGCCACTTAGACCACGGTCCCATCATTGTGACACCAATGATGCCATTGGGACCATGGTCCCATCTTGGTGACATTGATGGTGACACCAGTGATGACACTAACAATGAGATCGTGGTCCCACCATGGTGACACTGATGGTGACGTCAATGACAAGGCCATAGTCCCACCATGGTGACACCAAGAGTGCCACTAACAATGAGACCATGGTCACATCTTGGTGACACCAGTGATGCCATTGATACCATGGTCCCATCATGGTGACATTGATGGTGACACCAAGAGTGCCACTAACTGGTCACTATATGATGACACCATGGTGCCATCTTGGTGACACTAAAAATGCCACTGAGACCACGGTCCCATCTTGGTGACACCAACGAGGCCATTGGGACCACGGTCCCATCATGGTGGCACCAATGATGCCATTGATACCATGGTCCCATCATGGTGACACCAACGAGGCCATTGGGACCACGGTCCCATCTTGGTGACACCATGATTCCATTGGGACCACGGTCCCATCATGGTGACACCATGATTCCATTGGGACCACGGTCCCATCATGGTGACACCAATGATGCTGCTGAGACCACGGTCCCACCTTGGTGACACCAACGATGCTATTGGGAACACAGTCCCATCATGGTGACATCGATGGTGACACCAACGATGCCACTGACAATGACAGCACGGTCCCATCTTGGTGACACCAACGATACCACTGACACCATGGTCCCATGATGGTGACACCAACAATGCCATTGAGACCATGGTCCCATCTTGGTGACACCAGCGATGCCACTGACACCACGGTCCCATCATGGTGACACCAACAATGCCACTCACACCATGGTCCCATCTTGGTGACACCAACGATGCCACTGACACCACGGTCCCATCTTGGTGACACCAACAATGCCACTGACACCACGGTCCCACCACAGCGCCGCCGCCGATGCCGCGGTGCCGCCGTGCCGTGACACGGTGACACGGCCGTGACGCCGCCGCCGATGCCCCCGCCGGTGCCACCCCGTGCCGGTGTCCCCGTGCCCTGCCCCGTGTCCCCGTAACGCTCTTCTCCTCCCTCCGAAGGCAGCGGGGACAGCGAGCGGCTGGCGCTGGCGCGGCAGCGCATCCCCTTCCGCCTGGGGCGGGTGGTCGATGAGTGGCTGCTCGACAAAGGTAACGGCAGCGAGCGCCCCCCACACCTGGGCACCCCCCACACCTGGGCACCCCCCCACACCTGGGCGCTCCCCACACCTGGGCACACCCGCTTGTGGCCGGGACCCAGAGATTTTGGGGTCCCAGGTGTCTGGAAGCCACTGATTTGGGGAGTGTCTGGGATCCCCCAATACCTGGAGGCTCCCACACCTGGGCACCGCCACACCTGGGCACCCCAGAATGTGGGGACTCAGGTGGGCGGGGCCCACCTGTTTGGGGTCCCAGGTGTTCGGGGATCCCCGGCATTTTGGACCCCGATATTTGGGGGTCGCAGCACCTGGGCCCCACAGGTGTCCAGGAGCCACGTCCCGGAGGACCCCGTTGTCCAGGGACCCCCCCAGGTGTCCGGGGAGAGAGCCCAGGTGTTGGGGGAGGGGCCAGCCCCTGCCCCGCCCCCTCATTACCTGGTTAAAGGGATGCTAACGCACCTAACGGCCCCCCTAAACCGCGCTGAGCCCAGAGCCCCCCTAAAGCCGCATAAACCCGCTAAACCCCCTAACCCACACCTGCCCAGCACTGCCCGGGGCCGGGGCTGCGCCAGGTGTGCGCAGGACAGGTGTGCGCCAGGTGTGCACCACGGCTGGGGCGTGCTCCAGGTGTGCACCACGGCTGGGGTGTGCGCCAGGTGTGCACCACGGCTGGGGCGAGCACCAGGTGTGTGCCAGGTGTGCGCCATAGCTGGGGTGAGCACCAGGTGTGTGCCATGGCTGGGATGTGCACCAGGTGTGCACAGGACAGGTGTGCATGAGGACAGGTGTGCACCAAGGCTGGGGTGTGCACCAGGTGTGCACAGGACAGGTGTGCATGAGGCCAGGTGCGCACCAGAGCAGGTGTGTACCAGGTGTGCACCAGGTGTGTACCAGGTGTGCACCAGGTGTGCACCAGGTGTGCACCAGGTGTGCAGCAAGGCCAGGTGTGTGTGAGGAAGGTGCACAGGTGTGTCCGCCCTGCAGCCCCAGGTGTGCACAGGAGCCGCCCCAGCCTCGCACGCCCCGGCCCCGCCCACAAGGGCCCCTGCCCCTCCCCCCCGCCCCAAATGACCCAAAATTGGCCGAATTGAGCCCGAGCGGAGCCGGGGGCCGGGGGGGGCGTTGGGGTCCCTTTAACTGCCCGGGGGGGGAGGGGGGTGGGGGTGGGAGGGGGGGCGGGGCTACTCCTTGTGCGAGGCACACCCAGGTGTGCCCAGGTGTGCGGGCGGGAGGGGAGGGTGGGCGTGGCACGGTGAGGCAGATGGGGCAGTGTGGGGGCGTGCCAGGTATGGGGTAAGGCCATGCCAGGTGTGCCAGGTGTGGGGATAAGGCTGTGCCAGGTGTGGGGTGAGGCTGTGCCAGGTGTGCCAGGTGTGAGATAAGGCAATGCCAGGTGTGCCAGGTGTGGGGATAAGGCAGTGCCAGGTGTGCCAGGTGTGGGGATAAGGCTGTGCCAGGTGTGGGGATAAGGCCGTGCCAGGTGTGCAGCTGCCGTGTCCATCCATGGGACAGTGTCAGGGTGCCAGTGTCAGGCTGAGCCAGGTGAGCTGGTACCTGGTGTTCCAGGTGTGCCAGGTGTGCAAGCCCCCCCTATCCATCCATGGCGGGGGTGTGTGAGCGTGGGGCGACAGTGTCAGGGTGATGGCGTTGAGGTCACAGTGTTGGGGTGACGTTGGGGGTAGCACAGGTGACACAGGTGACCCAGGTGCGCCAGTACCAGGTGTGCGAGCCCCCCCTCTCCCCCCAGGCCGGCAGCTGACCATCTTCAACAGCCAGGGGGGCATGTGTGTGAGTGGGGTGACAGTGTCAGGGTAGCACAGGTGACACAGGTGACACAGGTGAGCCGGTGCCAGGTGTGCCAGGTGTGCGAGGCCCCCCTCTCCCCCCCAGGCCGGCAGCTGACCATCTTCAACAGCCAAGCGCGCGTGCGGGTGGGGGGCCGGGACCGCGGCCGCCCCTTCCAGGGGCAGCTCTCGGGGCTCTACTACAACGGGCTGAAGCTGCTGGCGCTGGCGGCCGAGGGACACCCCCGCGTGCGGCTTGAGGGGGACCTGCGGCTCGTGGGGGACCCCCCCCCGCCCCCCGCGCCCCCCGGCGCCACCCCCGCGCCCCCCGACATGGCCACCACCATCATGGAGACCACCACCACCATGGCCACGACCACCACCCGCCGCGGGCGCTCGCCCACCCTGCGCGACACCGTCGCCCAGGTAAAGCAGGGAGGGGGCAAAATGGGGGTCTGGGGAGTGGGGAGCAGTGGGACAGGTAAATGGGGAGTGGGGAATTGGGGGGGGGAGGGTTATGGATTGAGGGAGGGTCCTACCAAGGTCAGGGTATGGGGGGTAAAGGGGGGAGGGTCTGCAGGGAATTTGGGGGAGGATGGGGGGGTCCCAAGGGCTGGATGGGGGGCAGGGGCGCTGTGGGAGGGGCAGGTAGGGGGGGACCCCAGAAAGGGGCTGGATCCCGCACACCTGGGTGCGCTCAGGTGACCCCTGACACCCCTCCCTGGATCCTGGGGGGGTTTGGGGGGGTTTGGGGGTCCCCAGGCCCGGGCTGACCCCCGCCCCAATGTCCCCCCCAGAACACGGACGATCTCCTGGTGGCCTCGGCCGAGTGTCCGAGCGATGACGAGGACCTGGAGGAGTGTGAGCCGGGCACAGGTGGGTGCTGCTCCGGGGCCCCGGGCACACGCGTGTGGCACGGCCTGGCACGCGCGTGTGGCACGGCCGCAGAGCCCGGGGCTCTTCCCCAACCCCCTGGCGGGGCTGAGACCCCCACACAGGTGTCGGGGTGTGCACACGCACAGGTGTGAGGGAGTGCACACGCACAGGTGTGAGGGGGTGGGTGCGTTGCACACGCGTGTGAGCAGGGAACGAGCCAGGCTGTTCACTGCAGGGAACACGCGGGTACGGGAGCTGCTCACACACCTGGACAGGTGTGCACACACAGACACACACACACCTGGACAGGTGCACACAGACACCTGGACAGGTGCACACGCACACACCTGGACAGCTGTGCACACACAGATACACGCACACCTGGACAGGTGTGCACACACCTGAACTATTCACACACATCTGCACAGGTGTGCACATACCCACACACACACACACACACCTGCTCAGGTGTAGACATGTGAACTGTGCACACACACCTGGACAGGAGCTGCTCACACACACACAGACACAGGTGTGCATACACACCTGAGCTCACACACACCTGAGCTCACACCTGCCCCACAAACTCGGCACCCCCTTTGCACACTCAGGTGCCCCCTTTGCACACTCAGGTGCCGCCCCTTTGCACATGCCCTCCCACCTGTGGCCCCGCCCCCCACCTGCACAGGTGTTCCCGCCCATTCCGAGCACACACCTGAGCCCAGGGGCTGTGCAAGCCCCGCCCCCACCCCCTGCTTCCCCTGACGGACGGACACTTGGACGCTTGGACACTTGGACACTTGGACATTCGGACTCTCGGACAGACAGGGAGGACCCCCCCGGTCTGGGGTCACCCCATGTGACACCTGCGCTGTCACACCTGCGCTGTCACACCTGCGCTGCCACCAGGACCTCAGTGAGGACCCTCCCCCACCGCCAGTGTCACACAGTGACCCCCTGGACACCCTCAGGTGTCACCTGGACAATGGAGACCCCCCCGGACACCTGGGGCCTCAGTGGTACCCACAGGTGTCACCTGGACAGCCGGGTGTGTCCCCCACAGGTGTCCCCAGGACACTCTGGTCCCACAAAACCCCACTTGTGGGGAAGGGGTGGCAGCAGTCAGGGGAAGGGAGGAGGAGTGGGGGACAGACAGATGGACAGTGGACGGACAGTGGACAGACAATGGATGGACAATGGATGGACAATTGACCGTGGATGGATGATGGACAGTGGTCCGTGGATGGATTGGATGGACGGATGGACAGATGGATGGATGGATGGATGGATGGATGGATGGATGGATGGATGATGGATGGATGGATGGATGGATGGATGGATGGATGGATGGATGGATGATTGGATGGATGATTGGATGGACGGACGGACACAGGGATGGATGGATGGATGGGTTGAAGGATGGATGGATGGACAGGGGGACAGATGGATGGATGGATGGATGGATGGATGATGGACGGATGGACGGACGGCTGGATGGATGATGGATGGACGGATGGATGATGGATGGATGGATGGACAGATGATGGATGGATGGATGGATGGATGGATGATTGGATGATTGGACGGACGGACGGACGGCTGGATGGATGATGGATGGACGGATGGATGATGGACGGATGGATGATGGATGGATGGAATCAAAGACAGGTGGACACATGGATCAGGATTGGATGGACACAGCTGGGTTTAGGGATGGCTGGATGGACTCAAGGATGGATGGATGGATTCAAGGATGGATGGATGGATGGATTCAAGGATGGATTCAAGGATGCATGAATGGATTTAGGGGTGGACAGATGGTTCATGGATGGATGGATGGATGGACAGATGGACAGATGGATGGGTGGATGAATTCAAAGATGGATTCAGGGATGGATTCAAGGATTCAGGGATCCATGGATGGATTTAGGGATGGACAGATGGTTCATGGATGGATGGATGGACAGATGGACAGATGGATGGATTCAAGGATGGATTCAGGGATCCATGGATGGATTTAGGGGTGGACAGACAGTTCACAGATGGATGGACAGATGGATGGATGGATGGATGGATGGATGGATGGATGGATGGATGGATGATGGATGGATGGACGGATGGATGGACGGATGGATGGACAGATGGATGGATGGATGGATGGATGGACAGGTGGATGGATGGATGGATGGACAGATGGATGGACGGATGGATCCGAGGCTGATGGTCAATGGCCGGTGGCTGATGGCCGGGGGCCGGTGGCCAGTGGTGGCCGGCGGTGGCCGGGGCCGGCCGGGGCCGGGCGCTGGCGCCGCAGGGGTGGCCGCGGCACCTTCTCACCGAGTGTCTCTTCTCTTCTTTTCTTTTTGTTCTTTTTTTCTCTTTTTTCTCTTTCTCTCGTTTTTTGTGTGCTTTCCCTTCCTTCCTGCAATTTCTTTTTCCTCCACGCTAAAATCACCCGGCCCCATCCCGCGATGTAAGTTGACGGCAGCGCCGCGGTTTGCTCTTAAAAAAAAAAACAAAAAACCGAGAAAAAAAAAAAAAAAGTAGAGGAATTAGCTAAAAACGCAAAAAAAAAAAAAAAAAAAAAAAAAGAAATAAGTAACCTAGAGCGGAGCTGGCGCGGAGGCGGCCGGAGGCGGCGGGGGGGGGGTCGGGGGGCGCAGCGGGGCGCGGCGGCGGGGGCTGACGGGGGTCCCCCCGTCCCCTTTCTGTCTCCGCAGGCGGGGAGCTGGTGCTGCCGGCGTCCCCGGGCCCCCCCCGCGCCCCCCGCCGCCCCCCGCGCCCCCCCGGGCTGCGGCCCCGACTGCGACGAGCCCTCGGGCTTCGCCTCGGGGGAGGCGGCGGACCCCGACCCCGACCCCGGCCACGCTCCCGGCCCCGAGCAGCCGCCGGCCGACGACGAGGACTTCGCGGGGCTGGGGGGCGGGGGGAGCCCCGAGGCCGCCGCCCCCCCGGCGGCCACGGCCGCGCCCCGCGGCGCCGGGACCGAGCCCACGGTGGCGGGCGCGGCTCCGCCCGGGCTGGTGCCGGCGGGCGAGCGGCACCCGCGGGAGGGCGGCGCGGGCGGGGGGCGGCGCGGGGGGGGTTCGGCTCCTCCCGTGACCCGGCGCCCCCCCGTGCCCCCCACAGCCGCGCCCGGAGCGGTGGAGGTGGTGCGGGAGGCGGGCGGCACCACCGGCATGGTGGTGGGCATCGTGGCGGCCGCCGCGCTCTGCATCCTCATCCTCCTCTACGCCATGTACAAGTACCGCAACCGCGACGAGGGCTCCTACCAGGTGGACCAGAGCCGCCACTACATCGGGGCCGCCCCCGCCGCGCCCGGGGGGGGCCCGGGAGGGGCTCCCGGGGCCGCGTCCCCGACCCCGCCCGCCGGGACCCCCAAGGAGAAGGCGGCGGCCGCGCCCCCCAAGGCGCCGGGCAAAGGGCGGCGCAACAAGGACAAGGAGTATTACGTGTGAGCGGGGGGGGTCTCCACGCGTGTCCCCCGACCCCCCCCGGCCCCCGCCGCCATCCCCGGGGGGATTTCACCTGCCCGCCCCCCCGACCCCGCCGCAGCGGGGGCGCCTCTGTGGTCTCTCTCTCTCTGTGTGTGTGTCCCCCCTCCCGCCCCCGACCCCGCCGCGGGAACCGGGGGGCGGCGCGCGTGGGGGGGGGCGCGGGGGGCGCGCGGGACCCCCCCCTCCCTCCCGAGAGGGGCGCGGGAACCCCCCCCTCAAACCGCTCCCCTTCCCAACTTCGGATCGGTTTTTTACCGCCCCCCCCTCGCCCCCTTTCCCCGGGTATTTCTTTGGGTTTATTTTTTAATTTCGAGAGCCCCGATTGGCGTCCGGACCCTCCGGGGTCCTGCCGGGACCCCCCAAAAGCCGCCCCGAATCCCTCCGAGCCCCCCCGGGCCGCCCCCCCCGCCGCGCACAGAGGAATACACGGTTCTATACTTCGTACAGCGGCTCCGCCTCTTCCTGCGCCGCCCCCGGGACCCCCCGAATGCGCCGGGACCCCCCAACCTCCCCCCGGGGAGGGGTCCCAGCCCTCCCCTCCGCCAGGGGGCGCCTCCCCGCCTCTCCCGGGCCCCGCCCTCACAGTGACGTCATCCTGCCGGCCCCGCCCCCTCCGCCCACCCGTGGCGCTTCCGCCCCGCGCGCGGGACCGGCGCGAGGAGCGCGCGGAGCCGTGACCCTGCGGTGACCCCACGGTGACCCCTCCGTGACCCCGCTCATGGACGGGGAGGGGGAGGCGGAGGGGGAGGGCGCGTCCGCCCCGCCGGGCGCCGCCGGTGAGGGGGCGGGGCCACGGGAGTGGGTGGGGCCGCGAGTCCGGGTATGGGCGTGGCCGTGGGACCCCCGTGGGTGGGGGTCGTGGGGAGCTTTGAGACCCCCGGGGGACCGTGGGACACTTTGGGGGGGTGGTCTGGGGGAGGGCGTGGCCGTGGGACCCCCGTGCGTCCTTTGGGTGTGTCCCGGGGTGTGTCAGACTGGGGGGTGGGCGGTCCCGGGGCAGGTTTGGGGGTCCCGAGTGGGTTTGGGGTTCTCTGGGTGGGGGTCTCAGGGGCCTCGGCGCCCCCAGCCCTGCTGCACCTGCCGGGGCTGTGTCAGTGCGGGGGAGGCGGTGCTTGTTGGGAGTTGTGGGGGTCCCGGGGGATGTGCGGGGGTCCCGGGGGATCCCGTGGGTTATGTGGGGGTCCCGGGGGGGTCTGACGCCCCCCGGCGCCCCCAGCCCTGCTGTACCTGCCGGACGGGTCGGCGCTGCCGCTGCCGCTGGAGCCGCCCCCGGGCCCCACGGCCGCGGAGCTGCTGCGCCGCCTGCAGGGGGCGCTGCGCCTCCCGCCCGCCGCCGGCGACGCCCTCGCGCTGTGGTTGGGGTCGGAGCTGCTCGGTGAGGGGGGGACAGGGGGACATGGGGGGACATGGGGACACATGGGGACATGGGGACATGGGGACATTGGGGGGCCAGGGGGACATGGGGGGACATGGGGACATTGGGGGGCCAGGGAGACATGGGGGGATATGGGGACATGGAGGGACAGGGGGACATGGGGGACCGAGGGACACATGGGGACATGGGGGGACACAGGGACATTGCGAGACACGGGGACATTGGGGGGACATGGACATGGCGTGGTCACAGCTCGCACTGTGGTTGGGGTCGGAACTGTTCGGTGAGGGGGGACAGGGGGACATTGGGGGACCAGGGGGACATTGGGGGGACAGGGGACATGGGGGGACACGGGGACATTGCGGGGACAGGGGGACACAGAGGGGAAGTGGGACCATGGGGATATGGGGGGGTCGTGGGGTCACAGCTCGGTTCTGAGCGGAGCTGCTCACTGAGGAGGGGACATTGGAGGGTCCCATGAGGGACAGGGAGACGGGAGGATCCCCTTGGAGGATGGGGTGGGGGGGGGTCCCTATGCCCGCGAGGGTCCCTGTGGGGGTCTCCGCGGGTCCCCAGGTGGGTGCCAGCCCTGCGTCCCCCCCAGAGGTGCAGCTGAAGCCGCGGCACCGACCCCTGCGCCTGGTCCGGCACTGGCCGGAGCTGCTGCTGCGCTTCAGCCTCGGCTCGCCCGCGGCCATCGCCCAAGGTGAGGGCTGGGGGGTCAGGGGAGGACCCTTTGGGGACGGGAGGGTCCCCTCGAGGGTCCCACTGACCCCCTGCCCCCCCAGATGAGCCGTGTCTGCAGCTGCGCAGGAACGTGTTCTTCCCTAAGAGCCGTGAGCTGGAGGTGAGGGGGACAGGGGGGTCCCCGGTGTGGGGGGATCTATGGCAGGGGGACACGGGGGGGTTCAGGGAGGGGTCTGCGGTGGTTCAGGGGTCTCTCTGGGTGACCTGGGGGTGTCTGTGGCTCCCAGCTGCAGGAGGAGGAGCTGCTGCGGTTGCTCTATGAGGAGGCGCGGGAGCAGCTGAAGGGGGGGCGCTACCCCGTGGACCCCCCCGAGGCGGCTGAGCTGGGGGGGCTCAGCTGCCGCCTGCGCCTGGGGCCCTTCGAGCCCGGCCGGCACACGGAGCTCAGCCTGCGGTCAGCACCGGCCAGACCCTGCCCACGGGACCCCCGCCCACGGGACCCCTGCCCACGGGACCCCTGCCCATGGGAACCCCTGGCACTCCCTTTGGGACCCCACCTGGGACGCGACCACCCACGGGATCCCCTCCACCTGGGACCCTCCACACCTGGGACCCACCCACGGGATCCCCTCCGGGACCTCCCCACCCCACGGGACCTCCATCCCCCGGCCACACGGTACCCCCTGAGCCCCATGTTCCGCCCGTGCCCCTCCCGGTCCCCTCCTGAGCGCCCGGTGTCCCCCCCAGGCCGCTGCTGGGGGAGCTGCTGCCGCCGGGTCCTCCTGCCCGCTGGGGGGCGCTGTTCCGGCGCTCGCGGGAGCCGGGCCCCGCCCAGCGGCTGCTCGAGGCGTTTGCGCGTGCGCCGGGCCCCGAGGCGCCCCCTGCCGGATTGTACCGGGACTTCCTGCGCCGCTGCCACGCCCTGCCCGGCTACGGGTGAGGGGGGGGAGACCGCGGTTAGAGACCCCCAGGGGACACCCCCCAGTTAGAGACCCCCAGGGGACATCCCAAATGAGACACCTCAATGGGACACTTCCCACTTAGAGACCCCTATGGGACACCCCCCATGGGACACCTCCCACTGATGCCCCCAAGACCCTCAGGGAACCTCACCAAGACCCCTTCCAGGGACACCTGCAAACCTCAGGGACACCCCCCCAGATTGATGGGGACCCCCTCCAGATCAACAGGGAACCCCAAAAGAACCCCCCCTCCACCTGTCCTGCCGCCCAGAGATATCCAATGTGCCCCACAGACCCCCAGGGAGCTCTCCCAGGGACCCCCCAATATCTGAGCCCCACAGACTCCCCCAGACCCACAGTGACCCCCCCAGGGCTCCTTCTAGACCCCCAAGTTCCTCCATATCCAGGCCCTCAGGTATTGCCCCCAGCATCTTCACCCCACACTGCACCTGGGGACCCCATGAATTTGGGGGGGACCCAGAATTTGGGGTTGGGGGTGACCCAGGTGTGTCCCCCCCCCTCTCCAGGTGTGCCTTTTTCCCAGGAGCCATTGAGCGGCCGTCGGGGGGGCTGCTGGCCCGGGGGGGGCTGCGCCCCGTCAGCGTGGCCGTGGGGCTCGAGGGGGTCACCATCATTGACCCCCGCCAGAAGGTATTGGGGGGGGCTGGGGGGCGCAGGATGGGGCTCAGGGGGGCTCTGTGGGGGCAGGATGGGGGTCAGGGGGACTCTGTGGGTGACCCCCCCGCCCCGTGCCGCCCCCCAGCATGTGCTGCTGTCCCTGACGTACCCCGAGCTGTGCTGGGAGCTGGTGGGGGCCGTGGGGCAGGACGGCGACCCCGCGGGGCAGGAGGGGGACCCCACGGAGCCCCCCCAGCTGTGGTTGGAGTTCGATGGGGACCACGAGGGAGCCCCCGTGAACCGACTGCTGCGCGTGTTCTCCCCGCAGGTGCGAGTGGGGGGCTCTGGGGGGGAATTTGGGGGGAGCAGGGGGAGGGTTTGGGAGCGCTTTAGGGGGCAGCTGGGTGGGGTCCCTGGGGGATCAGTTTGGGGGTGTTTGGGGATCCTGGGAGGGTCGGTTTGGGGGTGTTGAGGGATAGTTTGGAGGCCCCAGGTGTGGGTTTGGGGGTCCTGGGATGATCCAAGGGGTGTTGGTTTGGGTATCCCTGCAGTGTGCTTGGGGTTCCCAAGGGGGTCGTGTTGGGGGTCCCGGGGGGGTTTTGGGGGTCCCTGGGGGGGTTCCCAGAGGGGTTTGGGGTGCCTTGGGTGGGTTTGTGAGTCCCGGGGGGTCTCTAGGGGGGCATCCCGGGGGGGGGGAAGGTTGGGGGGTCCCGGGGGGTCTCGGTCTGGTGCTGACAGCGCCCCCAGGCGGAGCTGATGAGCGCCCTCATCGAGTGCTGCATCGAGCTGGGCGGGGCGGCCCCGCCCCCCGAGGAACAGGCCCCGCCCCCCGCCGGCGCTGAGGCCACGCCCCCCGAGGCGGCCGGCCCGCGTGGCGCCCCCTTGCGGCGGCAGGAGAGCGTGACACGGCCCCGCCTGCAGCGCCTCGCGACCATCGACTACGTGCGGGAGGGTGCGACAGGCGACAGCGGGACATGGGGGACAGCAGGGACTTGGGGGGCATTCGGGACATCGGGGACATTGGGGACATCCGGGATATGGGGGGCATTCAGGACATGGCGGGCATTCAGGACATGGCGGGCATTCGGGACATGGGGGACAGCGGGGACATGGGGGGCGTTCGGAACTTAAGGGACATGGGGTACATCCGGGTCATGGGCGGGGGGGGACATGGGGGACAACAGGGAACATGCTGGACATGGGGGACATGGAGACAAGGGGGATATCAGGGACATAGGGGACAACCGGAACATGAGGGACATCAAGAACAGTGGGGGGACATAGGGGGACATGGGGACACACACACATGGGGTGACCCCAGCTTCTGGGGGGGATAGGGGGCATAGAGTTGAGGAGGGGACACAGGAACTTCCGGGGAAAGGGAGGGTGGTCACAGGGACATGGGGGACACGGGAGGGGACAGGGACCTTGGGGGGAATCTGACAAGCAGGGGACACAGGGTACAGAGTGGTCTGAGGGAACATGGCAGGGAGGGAATTGGGACACTCGGGGGTGGCACAGGCGACCCCGAGGCGATTCCTGCCCTAAATCCCACCCCAATGTCCCCCCCAGGGCAGGAGCTGCGGCGGGTGAAGCCCCCCCGGCGCTCGGCGTCCTTCTTCAGCCGGGGGGGGGCCGGGGGCGGCTCCTACAGCCCCGTGGCGGGGGGCACAGGGGGGGCCGGCTCCGAGCAGGGCTGAGCCCCCCCGAGCCCCCCAAACCCCTCCCAGTTCAGACTGGGAGCACTGGAAGCCCCCCCCTCCTTTGTACTCAACACCCCCCAATAAACTGCACTGCCCCCTGCCCCCTCTCCCCAGGCAGGGTTTGGTGGAATCTGGGGCAAATCGGGATCGATTTGGGGCCAATCCAGAGCAGTTTGAGGCAGTCTGGTACCAGTTTGGGGATGATTCTGAGTGATTTGGGGCAGATCAAAGCTGATTCAGGGTGGTTTGCAACTTATTTGGGGTGTTTGGGGTTAATTCGTGACAGGTTTGATCTAGTTTGGGATATTTGGAGCTGATTCTGGATCATGCAGAGCATTTTCCAACCAGTTCCTGGGGGGTCTGAGGCTACTTTCAGTGGAGTTGGGACATTTTGGGGCCAGTTCTGGGGGGTTTGGGGCCTATTCCAGGCAGCTTGGGGTCCATTTAGGGGGGTTTGGGACAAGCTGCAGCAGTTTGGGGCCAGTCCTAGGGGGTTTGGGGCCAATTCTGGGGGGTTTGTGGCCAACGTAGCCAAATGGCTGCCCCACGTGACAGGAGCGGCCATTTCGGGCTGGGGACTCAGGGACACGCGTGTGTCACACATATCACACCTGTCACCTGTGTCAGGGGCTTCTGTGTTGGGGAGGCTTCTCCCTCTCATTAGCACTAATGAGACCTTTGGGACAAATTCCACCATTTTTGGGGCAAGTCCTGCTGATTTTGGGGCATTGCTCATTGTCCATTTGGGACCTTCACAAATCCACCCAAAATCCCCCTATTTCACTTTTTAACCCCATTTTCCTCCCTTTTCCCACCCAGCAGGGCTGTGTTTATCCAAAATATCAAATTTTCTACCCTTAAGCCCCACACGCCTCCACTCTGCGGCAAAACTGCCTCAGTCCTGAATAATTTCATTTTCTTAAGGTGCTTTTTAGAAATTTAAGGATTTTTTAAGGGAGAACCGGTGAGAGTTTTGTGCTGTGGGAGGGGTAAGTGTTACCGGGGCCTAAAGAACACAAAGAAACTGCTCTGAAATCCAACATTTAGAAACTAAAAAATGAAGAAAATATAAATATTTGATAGGATAAAGAAATGCTTTGGAATAAATGTTATCTGAGGGAAATCGTGAAGGACGCAGATCCCCCCCCGCCCCGCCTCATGGAGCTGTTCCCGTGGGAAGGCGCCATTTTGGGGGGGGAGCGGGTTATGGCTGAATAAAAATTATATTTTTCTGAGGAAAATAGGACATTTCTGATGTAAAACTTGACGTTTCTGAGGTAAAATTTGACATTTCCGAGGCAAATCGGGAACTTTCTGAGGGAAATGAAGCATTTTTGATACAAATCAGACACTTCTGAGGGAAGACATTTTCGAAGTAAATAGGACATTTCTAAGGCAAAACTTCTTGAGGGAAATCAAATGTTTTTGAGACAAACCAGACGTCTCAAGAGGGAAGTGAGACACTGATGAGGTAAAATCAAACGTTCCTGAGGAAAACCGGACATTTTCTTGGGGAAACCGATCATTTTCTGTCGAAGTCGGCCATTTCTGAGGCAAATGATATTTTCCTGGAGGAACTCGGGCTTTTCTGAGGTAAAACCAAGGAGAAAAGGGTAATTTTTTTTAACCATTCAGCCTCTCCGGACGCCGCAGAGGTGACTCGGCGCTTCCCCCGCCCAATGCGGAGTGCACGGAGCGATGACGCCGCACTCCTGCACCCAGCGCCGCCCCCGCGGCGACTGCGGCAAAGCCAAGGGAGGGGCCTGGTGAGGGGGCGGGGTCTCCGTGTGGATCCGCCCACTGACGCATCACTCGTGGATCCCTCCGCGCGCGGATCCCTCCGCCGGCCACATGTCCGGAGGTCACTTCACACCGGCTCCTTCCCGCGGATCCTTCCGCCGGATCCTTCCGCGGCCGTTCCCGCCCCCAATTTTCTTTTTATTTGCCTGTAAAATGGGCGTGGAGGAGGGGCAGAATGAAAGTCGGGGCTGTGGGGGAGGGGAGGAGCGGGGGGGAGGGGGTTTGTGCCCATTTAGCGGCGGCTTGAGGGGCCCCGCAGAGGAGGGGACGCGATGAAGTTCCCCCCCTGTACGTGCCCCTTTTCGTGAGGTAATTTTTGTGCGAAAAGTCGCTAAAAAGGATCGGGTTTTAAAAAGCTGGGAAGTCTCAATGAAATGGTGGATTTAGAATGAAGAATTGAGGTGGTTTTGCATCAAAAACCTACTAAGAAAGAGGGCTAGGGAGACTGGAGGGGCAGCCTCCCGCTTTGGGTTAAAAAGCGGCCATTTGGGTTTAAAAAGCAGCTGAAAAGCTGCAGAGTTTGGTTTAGTTGTGATTTTTGAGAGCAAAACCTGTGTCGTGTGCCCCAAAAATGGCTTAAACTCACCTTAAAGTGCTGTTGAGGCTCTTTAGAAGTTTTAGTGCTATCCCAGCTTTTAAAAAAATCTAAACCTGATTTTTATTCTATTTTTTTTTCCTAAGAAACACTCAAGATTTGGTGAAGAGCATCTTTCTAGAGGGAAATGTTTTAAAATGTCCTTTCCAGGCTCAGCTCCTGAGGAAAAAGCAGCTTTGGGGGTATTTTCATGCAGAAAACGTGAACTTTGACCGTGTCAAGAGTTGCTAAAATGATTTAAAATTTTAAATTATGGCTTAAACCAGCTGCAAATGGGCAGAGTATTGCTGTAAAAATGATCATTGAGATAAGCCTTCCCTAAAATCAGGGTATTTCTGGGGGAGGCCTTTTCCTGCACCTGAAATGGGGGGGGAAATTTACATTTGAGAGCCTTAATGGTGGAATAGCCCAGAAAATAATTAATAATAATAAGGAAAATTTTTCTCCTGCAGGAAACGCCCCAAAAATGTCGGAACAGCTCCTCCCACACCCCCAAAATGCCTCATTGTTTTCGTCAGCAGCTTTAATTAGCCCCAGAACAGCTTTAATGAATGATAATTAAAAGGTTGGGGAGGGGGGTTGTCCCCTCCCTGCCAGCATTCTTGGGGTGTCATTTCCTGCCCGGAAACGCCTCAAAAAGCCAAAAAAAAGTGTTTTAAATTGCCTTAAAAATGCCTTAAAATGCCTCAAAATAGTGAGGGTTTATTCCATTTATTGAAAACAGGGACTTCCATGACTCAGCATGGCCTGAAATGGGGTGAAACACAAAGATTTTGATGCATTTCTGTCGTAGAAAAGGAAATTAAAATGGTGGTTAGGGCTGTGCTGGATCAGGGTGGAAAAAAGGGTTTAAAAAGGGTTGTTCAGGCTTTTGGGGGAACAAAAACTGGTGAAAATTTAGGCTTTGGGGTCTGCGTTCCCTCAAGAACTTTTTTTTCCTCAAGATTTGTGACCCTTTTGAGGAGAAACGGCGCCTTTTTGGCAGCGGCCCAGCCCCGTGACGCAGCAAAAAAAAAAAAAAAAAAAGAGTAAAATGAATGAATAAAAAACCAAATAAAAAACCTCTTAAGCCACCCGGGAAGGTCGAAGCGAGGGATTTTAGGGCAGAATTGGCCAAACCGAACAAAAAAAAATCTCTGTTAAATTTAACCATTTTCGTACTGGACCGCGTGGGCCGGCCAAAGGCCCGCGGCCTCGTGCGGGGGGGGGGGGGGGGGCACAGTTTGTGAGGGGAAAAAATCGAAGAAAAGGGTAAAAAAAGTGAAATAATGAAAAAAGAAGCTTTTTCACACTGCGGGCGGTAGATTTTGGGGGGGATTTTGGGGGTTGCTGCCCTTTTTTGGCGATTTTAGGGACTATTTTGTCGCCCCCGCGGGGGCGGTGCTGGGCCGCTTATAAGGGAGGGCCCCGCGCCGGCTGCGCCCGGCCGAGAACCAGCCCCGACACGGCCCAAATTCGGCTCAAAATCGCTTAGAGCTGCTCGATTTTATACAAAAAAAGCTCCTAAAATGGCTTTATTTCTTACCGAGAGCTCAAAAAATGGCTTTATTGCCTATGAGAAGCTCTTAAAGCTGCGATATTTTATAGAAAGAGCTCCAAAGACTGCTTTATTTCATAAAAGCAGTTCTTAAATCTTTATTTAAAGAAGAGACAAAAGCTGTTTCCTTTAAGGAAAACTGAGCTCTTAAAGCTGCTTGGTTTCTATATAAATCCTTTAATTGCGGCAATTCCACTAATGGGAAAAGCCGGGGCGAGCCGGGGCACTTTTAATTGAAAAAAATGAATGAAAAACCTTAAAAAAGCTCTTAAAGCTGGTTTTTATTCAAACCGAAGCTTCTAGTGCTGGTTTTTAAGAAATCGCTGCTTTCAAAGCCGATTTCTGGGAGAAAATGCAGCTCTCGCAGCTCTTTAATTCTTAAAATATCCTAATGTGATATTTTCAAAAAGCCGGAGCAAAGCTGGGGCGATTTTACTTAAAAAAGAGCTTTTTAAGCTTCTTTAATTTAAAGAAAGAAAAAGCGCTTGATACGCTGTTTTCTGCTAAAAAAGCTCCTAAATTGAATTTTATTTTTAAAAGCTCCTAAAGCTTTTTAAAAATGTAGTTTTGTCCCCAAGTGGGGCCGGGCCGGGCAGCGCAGGCGGGGGCGGCCGGTTTGGGGTGAAATGCGGCATTTTCAGGATCAGGATGGATTGAGAGGAGCCAATTTTGAGGGAAGAGCAGGAAAACTGAAGAGTGAAGATGGAGTCGGCAGGGAAAGGAAAAGTTTTTCTTCGCAGTGGCCCCATCTGGAGGGAAAAAAGGACTTTTTGGTAAAATGGCGGCAGGGGAGGAGCAGAGAGAAGAGAGGAAAAAAAGGAGAGAAAGACAGAAAATAGAACAAAAGAGAGAGAGAAAATAGAAGAAAATCAGAAAAAAAAAAAGAAAATAGAAAAACTTAGAAAAAAGAAAACAGAAACAAAACTGAAAAAATAGAAATTGGAAAAAAGAAAATTGAAAAAGCATAGAAAAAATGGAAAAAGAAAATAGAAAATTATAGGAAAAAAAGAGAAGAAAAATGGAGAATAGAAGAAACTAGAAAAATAATTAGAAAATTTGAGAAAATAGAAGAAATTAGAAAAATGAAAATCGAACAAATAGAAGAATATAGAAAAATAATAGAAAAATGAAAATAGACTGTAAATAAATAGAAAAAAAATGCAATTAGAAAAATGAAACTAGAAAAAAAGAAAATAGAAAATTGTAGAAAAAAAAAGAAAAACCCAAGTGCTGAAAATTTGAGAAGATGGAAGTGAAAGAAAACAGGGAAAAAATCAGAAGAGAGAAAATAGAAGAGAATAGAAGAGAGGAGAAAGAAAATCAAAGAGGATTTAGAGGAGAAAATAGAAGCGAAAAATAATGAAAAAAAGAAGGATAAAGGGAGAAAAAGGAAGAAAAATCACGATTTGGGTCCCGGAGCCAGGAAAATTGAGGAATTTGAGGAAAATGCCCCAAACGGAGCCGGAGGCAGCGGCCGGGTGAGGCCCCACCCCCCTCCGGGGGTTTGGGAATTTTGGGGGGATTTGGGGGGTTTTGGGGTTCTGTCGTTTCAGGCGCCGCCGCCGTCGCCCCTTCCCCTTCCCCCTTTTTCTATTAAACTCCCCAGAAATGGGGAAAAACCCCCCAAATTCCTCCAGCGCCCTCCGGCTCCGCCGCTCCCGCCGGCGCCGCTCAGTAAGTGTCCAAAATCTTTTGTTTTTATCCCAAAGGCGTCGCGCGGGAGGGGCCGGTGATAAAAAAAAAAAAAGGGAGAGAAACGATCAAAGAAATGTTTTGTATTTTTGTTTTTTTGGGAGGGGGTGGGCAAAGAGGGAGGGGGTGTCTCGAGTTTTTTTCCCCCCTCAGGGAAGCAGCAAAACACAGGGAAAAAAAGGCAAAAAAAACGGTGAGAGAAAGCCGAGGAAAGGGAAAACAAAACAAAAAAAAAGAGGATTTAACCAGAAAAGGCCAGTCTGCACTCAAAACGCGCTCAGGAGATTCCGGCAGGGATTTGAGGAGAAAACCCCCAGATCTGGGGAATGCAGAGAAGTAAGAGTCGATTTAATTTCATTTTTTGGGGAGGTCGGTTTTTGGTGGGTAGGGGGCGGTTTTGGGGTGTTTTCCGCCCTTTCCGCAGCCGCAAGTGAGAGGAGTCAGCAGCATCAAAAAGAAGCTTTTTTGCCCCAAAGTGAAGCTGGAAGAGCAGGAATGAGGCTCCGGGAGCTTTCCTTAGGAAAACAAAAGTAAAACCCCCCCAAAAAACCCCGCGGAGGGAGGGGCTGGAGCAGGCGTGGGGGGAGGGGACAATAATCATGTTTTCAGGTTTTTTCTCCAAAACCAGCAGCAGGAATGCTTAAATTTAGACTTTTGTCCCCAAAACGAGTAAGTGTAGGAGCGAGCAAGGGGCGGGGGAGCCTCAAATTTGAGGCAAAATCCCCCCCCCCCCAAAATCGGCGGTGGCAGGTACCGGGTGCGCCCCTCCCCCACCCTGAGCCCCCCCGGGACCCGCGCGGGTGGGGTGGGGGGAGGGGCGGCGGATTTGGGGCGATTTCGGCCGGTTTGGGGCGTCGGGAGGCGGGGGGAGCGCGGGGACCCCCCCCGGACGTGGCATGCGGGCACCTCCCGACCCCAAATCCCCCCGAAACCGGCGGAAAACCGCGACCTTCGGGCGGTTTGACCGATTCGGCCGCTTTTCCCCCCAAACATGGATTGTGCTGACAGGGTGTGTGTATGTGGGGGGGGTCTCGTGGGTGTTTTTTGCAGCCCCGCCGGCCCTGCCCCCGCCTGAGGAGCCTCCAAGAGCCAGAATGGGGCAAAAAAACCCCAAATCAGGGTCTGCAGGAACAGTAGGGAGCCAGAAATTGGTATTTGTGCCGCTTTCACCCCAAAATGGGCCACTCCAGGGATGGAAGGGGAGGAGGGGGAGCTTTGGGTTTGGCTGCTTTGCCCCCCCCCCAATTAAAAAAATCCAAAATTGCTAAAATTGCCTCAGAATGCGCTGCTCGTAGGGCCCGCCCCCAAGCTGCGAATTTTAACCAAAACCAGGGGTTTTTCCACCCAAAAAAAAAAGCTTAGTCAGCGCCTTCGCATGGTGCCTTGGGAGGGGGAGGAGCTTTTGAACCTTTTTCCCTGGATTTTCCCCCAAAGCAAAGGGATGGAGGAGCAGGTGTTGGGGATGGGGGGTTGGGTGTTGTCTCTCTCCCCTCCCCACAGTGACAGTGCCAAAACCGCCTTGATTCGCCCTAAAATGGACAATTTGCTCCAAAAAAAGGCTTAAAAACTAGAAATCCCCCCCAAAATAAGAGGCAGGAAAAGGTGAGCCAGCAGAGTAAGTACCGGCGGGGCCCCGGGACGCGCCGACCCCAAAATCCCCCGTTCTCGGCCCAAGCTGCGAGGGGGGCGCGTGATTAACCCCAAAATCCCCGTCTCGGAGCTAATTCTGCGCCGGGGGCGCGCGTGGGACCCAAAGTGGCCCTTTCTGAGCCCGTTTTGCGCCCGGATCGCGCGTCCGACCCCAAATCCCCGTTTCTGACCTCGTTGTGCTCCGGGAGCGCGGGATTAACCCCAAATGCCCCGAGCTGAGCTCATTTTGCGCCCTAAATTCCCCTTTCCGGCCCAATTTTGCGACCGGGACGCGCCTGTGACCCCAAATCCCCGTTTCTGAGTCTGTTTTGCGTCTGGGCCGTGACTCTGACCCAAAATCCCCATTTCTCTGCCCAAATTGCGCTGGGGGCACATGCTGGGCCCCAAACCCCCCAAACCACCCATTTTTGGGTGTGCTCTGGCCCCAAATTCCCCACATTTTGCCCCATATCGCATGGGGCGGGGCCAGAGACGATTTGGGGAGGTTTTTTTGTTTTTTTATTTTTCCCGTTTCGGGAGGTTTTTTCTTTTCCTGAGAAAACTTTTCCTGGTTTTCTCAGGTTTTGCTTTTTCTCCTCTGGACCCAAAAAGGCCGAAAAAAAAGCAAAAGGCGCCGGTGGTGGCACCCCCGGGACCCCCCGGGGCGGGGTTCGACCCCTCGCGGCGCCGCTGCTGCTGGCCTGGGGCCCTATCGCGACAGAGACCCCCCGATACCACAACAGAGAGCCCCAAATCCTGGTGGATACCCCCCCATTTCTCCTCCTTGACTTGGGCATCTCACAATCCAGAGAAAAGGGTGACCCCTGTATCCTGACAGGGATCTTATATCGCGACAGGAGCCCCCATATTGTGATAAGGACCTATTAGCGTGATGGGAACCCTCCCTTCATTTATTCACATGGCTTTGTGTGCCCCATGGTACAGGGAGGTGGTGATTCCATGTCGTGACAGGGACCCCTCTTGGTAACAGGGCTCCTCATATCGTGACAGGGACTCCTTATTGTGACAGGGACCCCCTGTTCCCCATTTTCCCAGAGGCCCACACCGGGTGACCCACAGTTCCTGGACAGGGGGTGCCCCATATCACGACAGGGATTGTCTATCGCGATAAGAACTCACATTCTGCAAGGGCTTTGTATCCTGACAGGACCCTGGATCGCTCTGAAGAGGAGGATGGAGACAGGAACCCCCTGTCGTGACAGTGCTCCTGGATCACGACAGGGCCCCTGTGCCAAGGACCCAGGACCATGAGGGGGCGCTGTATCGCTGGGAATCCCCAGTATCGTGACAGGACCCCCTATCAATAGGGACCTTCAATAAACTGCAGAGTCCTGACCGGCCTTGTGTCGTCATTGGGGCTGGGGGGGGCGGGGGGGCGGTGACTGTGTATATGACGTCATTGCCTGTTCCCCCGACATAGCAACGCGGCCTGGGTCCGCTTGGTGACGTCACCGCCGCTTCCTGCCGCGTGTCCTTTGCAAGCCCCGCCCCTCCCGCTGGTTTTGGCCTTGCCTCTTTTTCGCCCCGGCCCTCCCTCGGTCCTGGCCCCTCATTGGTTCTTTTAGGCCCCTCCCCAGTTCCTTATTGGCTCTTCCAGGCCCCGCCCTTAGTACCGCCCATTTTCCACCCCCGCCCTTTCATTGGCTCGTCCAGACCCCACCCTTGGCCTTTCATTGGCTCACTGAGGCCCCGCCCCCCAGGTCCGTCACCGGATCCTCCCGCCCGGCGCCGCCGCCGCTTCCTCCGGGCCCGCTCCGGCCCCGGGACCCGCTCGGAGCCCCGGGAGCCGCCGGGAGCGCGGCCCCGGCCCCGGCCCCGCCATGTGGCTCTTCTCCCGGGACCCGGTGCGGGACTTCCCCTTCGAGCTGGGCCCGCCCGATGCGGATCCCGAGGCGGAGCCGCTCCCGGACCCAGCGGCCCCGGCCCCGCTCTGGCGGCTGCTGCGGGGCCGTCGCAAGGTGGGGGGGTTGTGTGTGGGGGGGGTCGGGTCCCCTCGTGTGTCCCCTCCCTGTCCCCTGCATGGCCACGGCCCCGCCATCCCTGCCCCGAGCCCCTCCCCATGTCCCCGCGACCCCCATCCTTGTCCCTCGGTGTCCCCCGGTGTCCCCATCCCTTTGTGCCCCAGCTCTCGCTGTCACCTGTCCCACGTCACCGTATGTCCCCCCATGCTCCCCCCGTGTCCCCCATCGCCAGGTCCCAGGTGTCTCCATCCCCGCTGTCCCCACATCTCCATTTGTTCCCTCGTGTCCCCCTGTCCTGTCGTTACTCCGCCCCCGCGTGTCCCCACAGTGTCCCCCCTTTTCCCCCTGTGCTGTTCCCCGCGCTGTCCCCTGCCTGTCGCGGTGTCCCCTGACTGTCGCCGTGTCCCCTGACTGTCGCCGTGTCCCCAGGCCGATGGCGCTCCGGTGTCGGTGTTTGCCCACAGCCTGGGCCCGGGGGTGGATCCCGGTGCCACCGCGCTGGCCCGGGCGGGGCTGAAGCGGCTCCGCAGCCTCCGGCACCCCAACATCCTGGGCTACCTGGACAGCCTGGAGGTGACAGGACCGGGGACAATGTGGGGAGGTCACGGGGACATGGGAGGACATTGGGGGAGTGAGGAGATGGGAGTGAGTGGAGGGACCTGAAGGAATGGGGACGTTGAGGGGGGACATGGGGGGACATGAAGAGATGGGGACATTGTGGGGGGACAGGGGAATATGGGAGGACAATGGTGACAGGGGGAATGAGCGGTCAGGAGGGGACAGGGGGACACTGGGGGGGACACTGGGGGACAGGAATGGTGGGGACAGCAAGGGGACAAAGGAGGGACACAAACAAGGACTTGGGGGGACACGGGGGGTGACGGGGGGAGGTGGGGGGACACGGGGGGTGACAGGGTGATGTGGGGGTGACCCTGAGTGTCCCCCCCAGACGGAGCAGTGCCTGTACCTGGTGACAGAGGCTGTGACCCCCCTGCGGCGGCACCTGAGGCTGCACCCCCCGAGCGGGGACTCGGGCGAGCAGGAGGTGGCCTGGGGGCTGCAGCGGCTGCTGGTGAGGGGGGGTCTGGGAACAGTCTGGGGGGGGGGGTCCCTGAGACCTTTGTGGGGACCCTGCAATCAGGGGGACCCCAATATCTGGATGGGCCCAGGTGTGTGGGGGGATGGATCCCCGGGATTTTGTGGGGGGGGTCTCCAGGGGAGGTTTCTGAGACGTTTTTGGCTCCTGGGTGGGAGGGGTTCCTTTTGTGAGGGGGGGGTTACCGATTTTGGGGGGTCTTTTGCCCCCCCCAGACGGCGCTGGCGTTCCTGGGGGTCTCGGGGCTCGTTCACCACGCGCTGGGACTCGACGCCGTCTTCGTGGACCCCGGGGGCGAGTGGAAGCTGGGGGGGCTCGAGAGGGTGGCGGCCACCAGTGAGGGGACCCCCACCCGCCCCCCCAGTGACCCCCCCCGGCCCCAGGACCCCCCCGAGCTCAGCGACCCCTCCCGAGGGAAGGGGGACCCCTGGTGAGTTGGGATGGGGACATGGAAAGGGGGACAGGGGTGGCATTGGGGGGGTTCAGGGGACCACAGGGTCCCCTGTGCCCCCTCCCCACTGTCATGGCCCCCCCCAGGGCAGGGGACATGTGGCGCCTGGGCTGCCTCATCTGGGAGGTCTTCAATGGACCCCTCCCCCGGCCGGGGGCTCTGCGCAGCTTTGGCAAGGTCAGGGACCCCCCCCCAAAATCCTGGGAACCCCCTGGGCACCCCCAAACACCCGGGATCCCCCCAGACTTGTGGATCCACCCAATTCCTGCTCACCCCCAGAACCTCCCCCAGGCTCAGGGGTTCCCCTGTCCCCCCCAGCCCTTGGGGTGTCCCTGACCCCGTGTCCCCCCTGTGTCCCCCCTGTCCCCCCAGCCCTTGGGGTGTCCCTGACCCCGTGTCCCCCCTGTCCCCCCAGCTGCCCCCCGGGCTCATCCCGCCCTTCTCGGAGCTGGTGGCAGCAGATCCGGGGGCCCGGCCGGGCCCGGGGCCGCTCCTGGAGCAGCTGCAGCGCCCTGGAGCCTTCCTGGCCTGTGCCCTGGTGCGCACTGGGCTCTTCCTCGAGCACTTCCAGGTGTGGCTTCAGCCTCACTTCATCCCTGTTCCACCATCCTCACCCTCATGTTCGTTCCTGTGCTTTTATCCTCGTCCCTGTCTCCTCATCTTTGTGCTCATTCCTGTTCCTTCTCCCCGTCCTCATCATCATCCTCATCCCTATCGCTGTCTCCTGATCCATCCCTTCATCCTCATCCCATTCCCATGTTCATTCCTGTTCCTTTATCCTCATCCTTTGATCCCTATTCTTTCATCCTCATCCTCTTCCCATCCTTGTCCCCTCATCATCATCCTCTTCACTCCTATTCCTTCATCCTCTTCCTCATCTTCATCCCCATCATCCTCCCCATCCTGTGCTGTCCCCCCTGACCCCTCTGGGTGTTTCTGGGACCCCCTGGCAGGTCCGGGACCCTTCGGAGCGCCGGACGTTCCTGCAGGAGCTGCCCCCTCTCCTGGAGTCCCTCCCGGGGCCCTTCCGGAGGCACAAACTGCTCCCGAGGCTGCTCGAGGCCCTGGAGCTGGGCAGTGCCGATGCCAGCGCCCTGCCCCCCCTGCTGCAGGTGGGACCCCCCCAAAACGCCCCCCTAAAAACATCCCTGAAACCCAAAATCCCACCCACAACCTCCCCAGCCCCCCTGCTGCAGGTGGGACCCCCAAAATCCCTCCCTAAAACCTCCCCAGCCCCCCCTGCTGCAGGTGGGACCCCCCAAAATCCCCCCCAGTAACCCCCATACTCCCCTGGTGTCCCCCCCGTCCCCCCCAGGTGGCGAAGGTCCTGGACCCCCCCGAGTACCAGGAGCGAATCGTCCCCGTCCTCGTCCGGCTCTTCTCGTCCCCTGAGCGGGGCCTGCGCCTGCGCCTGCTGCAGCTGGTGACTGGGAGCACTGGGATGGGACTGGGGAGTGCTGGGATGGGACTGGGATGGTGCTGGGAGAGACTGAGATGGGACTGGGAGTGCTGGGATGGGACTGGGAGTGCTGGGATGGGGACTGGGAGGGACTGGGATGGTGCTGGGAGAGACTGGGATGGGACTGAGATGGGGCTGGGAAGGACTGGGAGGGACTGGAGCACTGGGAGGCAGTGGGGAAGGACTGGGGGAGTGGGATCAGACTGGGAGGGATTGAGGGGGGCGGTCTATGGGGTTTGGGGGGTCCATGGGGGGGTGATCCATGGTTTTTGGGGTCCCTGGGGGTGTTCAGGGCTCTCACAATCCCCCCACCCCCAGCTCGAGGAGTACATTGAGTTCCTGCCTGAGGCCACGGTGGATTCCCAAATTTTCCCCCACGTTGCCCACGGGTTCCTGGACTCCAACCCGGCATCCGTGAGCAGACGGTCAAGGTGGGCCCCCAAAATCATCCTGGACCCCCCCAAATCTCCTGGGAACCCCCCCAAAAATAACCCAGGACCCACAGAATCTCCTGGACCCAAATCACCCAGGCCCTCCAGACTTCCTGGGACTCTCCCAAAAGTTACCTGGGGATCCCTCAAAACCACCTGGAAACTTTTCTAAAAATCAAATAACAAACCCCAAACTCACCTGGGGACACCCCCAAATCACCTGGGTAGTCCCCTAAATGGGTGGGGACTGAGTGGGGACCCCCCAAAATGGATGGGACTCAGTGGGGACGCCCCCAAATGGGCAGAACTTTTCAATCACCTGGAGCCCCCTCCCCCAATAAACCTGGGAACCTCCTTCCAAATCCACCAAAACGGGTGGGGACTCCCCCCAAATGGGTTGGATCTCCCCCCCAAATCCCATCTGGGGGGTGCTCCCTGACCCCCCCTCTGTTTGTCCCCCCCCTCCCCCCCCAGTCCATGGTGCTGCTGGCGCCCAAGCTGGGGGAGGGGCGCAGGGGGGGGGAGCTGCCCCGGCTGCTGCTGCGGGTGCAGGGTGGGGACGCGCTGGGACCCCCTGCGCTGCAACGCCACGCTGTGCCTGGGGCGCCTGGCCCCCCCACCTGCCCGCCCAGGTGAGCTCTGACACCCCCTGAACCCCCCCAAAATCCCCCCAAAACCCCCCCTTGCTGTGCCTGGGGCGCCTGGCCCCCCACCTGCCCGCCCAGGTGAGCTCTGACACCCCCTGAACCCCCCCAAAATCCCCCCAAACCCCCCCTTGCTGTGCCTGGGGCGCCTGGCCCCCCACCTGCCCGCCCAGGTGAGCTCTGAGACCCCCTGAACCCCCCCTGAACCCCCCCCTGAACCCCCCCAAACCCCTCTGCTGTGCCTGGGGCGCCTGGCCCCCCACCTGCCCGCCCAGGTGAGCTCTGACACCCCCTGAACCCCCCTGAACCCCCCCAAAACCCCTCTACAGCAGACCAGTACCTATCTTCCCCTGTGCCCCCCCTCCCACCCCCAGACTCCCTACCTTGGTTTGGGCCACCTGGGACCCTTTTCCCCTGTCCCCTCCCCTCACTGTTCCACCTCATTGTCCCCCTGTCACGCCCCAGATCTTGTCCCCTGTCCCCTCTCACTGTACCCTGTTCCATTCCCCCTCTGTGTCTCCCTGACTGTCCCCTTGTGCCCCCCTCACCCTCCCCTGTCCCCCCTCTCACTGTCCCCCTGTCCCCCCCTCCCTCTGTGTCCCCCCCTCTCTCTGTGTCCCCCTGACTGTCCCCGTGTCCCCCCAGACCCGCCGGCGGGGTTTTGGCCCCCGCCCTGGCCAGGGCCACCCGGGATCCCTTCCCCCCGGCCCGGGCCGCGGCCGTCGCCGCCTTCGCTGCCACCCACGGCTTCTATGCCCCCGCCGAGGTGGCGGCCCGGGTGCTGCCCCCCCTGTGCGCCCTCACCGTGGACCCCCCACCCCGGGGTTCGGCAGCAGGTGAGGGCGGGGAGTGGGGCTGGGGGAATTTGGGGAGGGGGCTGGGTGTGGGGGAGGGGACCCAGAGGAACAGGGGAGGGGGTTTAGGTGCTGGGGAGGGCACAGAGGAATTGGGGAGGGGGGTTTCAAGGGGGATAGAAGGGAACAGAGGAATTGGGGAGGGGGTTTGGGGTGCTGCAGCTCCCATTGAAATGGGTTGGGGGGTCTCACTGAGGGGGGGGTCTCAAAGCAGGGGATGCTGAGGAGGCTCCCACAGCAATTAGGGGGGGTGCTCATGGTGCTGAGGGAGGGGGGGTCCCAGAGCAATTTGAGGGGGGGGGTCCCGGAGAAATTGAGAGAGTCCTTGGTGGGGGCAGGGTGCTATGAAGCAGGGGGGGGGTCCAGGGGGTCTCTCACTGTTGGGGTCCCCCTGCCCCCCCCAGGCGTTCCGGGCCATTCGCAGCTTCCTGGAGCAGCTGGAGGCAGCGGCCGAGGCCGGGGGGGGTCCAGGAGGGCGGTGAGAAACTGCGGGGGGGGGGGGCACAAATTGTGGGGAGGGGGGAAAAAACTGGGGGGCAGCGGAGCCAAAAAATTGGGGGGGAGGGGGCCTAAAATTGTGGGGAGGGGGAGAAATGAAGGTCTGGGGGAAAGGGTAGGAATTGGGATGGGGTGGGGGAAATGGGGGTGGGGGGGACACGGGGGTGGTTTTGGGGTGTCCCCCCCACCCCGTGACCCCCTCCCCTCCCTCCTGCAGACACCCCCAGCACAGCGGCCGTGCCGGGGGGGGGGCGCGGGGGGGCTGGGGGCAGCTGTGTCCTGGGCTGTCACCGGTGTCACCTCCCTGACCGCCCGGCTGATGGGGGGCGAGGGGGGGGGCGGCTCCGGCACAGCCCCCCCCCACGCTGGGACCCCCACAGACCCCCGGCCGAGAGCCCTGCGGCCCCCCCAAAAGGTGAGTGACCCTCCCCCTTTAATCCCGCCCCCCCCCCAAAATTCCTGAGCCCCCCAGCCTTGGGGACCCCCCCAGCCTTGGGGACCCCCCCTGAGCCCTCATTTTGCCCCCCCCAAGAGCCCCCCAGCGAGGAGACGCCCCCCCGAGGAGTCCCCCCTGGAAGATGCCGATGGGTGGGATGATGATTGGGGGAGTCTGGAGGTGAGTTTTGAGGGGGTGGGGGTCACTTTTGGGGGGGAGGGAGGGGGGTACAGTGTGGCCCCCTCCCCATCTCATCACCTCTGTACCCCCTCCCCTCCCTCCCAGGACATGGAGCTGCCCCGGAGCCCCCCCGCCAGCAGCCCAGAGGAATTGGGGACCCCCCCAGCAGCCCCCCCACCCCCACAGAGCCCCCCCCCCAGCGCCCCTCCCCGGCCGGGGGGGGGTGATGAGGGTGAGGGGGGGTGGGGGGGTGGGGGGCGAGTGGGGCACTGAGGACGCCTGGGAGGCGCTGCCCAGCCAGCACGGTGAGACCCCCCCCGGGACACCCCCAGACCCACTCCAGACCCCCTCTGGAACCCCCAGACCCACCCGGGACACTCAGGATAACCCCAGAATCCCCCTGAGACCCCCAGGACACCCCCCAGACCCACCCTGGTCACCCCCCAGACCCATTCTGGACACCCCCAGATTCCCTCGACCCCCAGACACCCCAGAGATCTCCCCAAATTCCCCCTCAGGGACTACCTGGGGGTTCCCCCCCCCCACCCCCTGGGACCCCCCAAAACCCCTTGGGTATCCTTCCCCAGAACCCCTCAATGCCCCTGAGGGGCTCCCGCCTCCTCCCGGGACTCCTCCCCAATGTCCTTGGAACCCCAGACCCCCCCCCAAATGGCTCCCCCAACACCCCCTGAACCCCCAGACCTCTCCATCCCCCTGAATCCCCATTCCCTGGACCCCCCTCAGGGCCTCACGCTCCCTGTCCCCCCCTTGTGACACACCTGTCCCCCCCACTCGTCCCTCTGATCCCCCTGACCCCCGTTTTTCCCCCATGCCACTCCCCCCGGTGACCTCCGTGTCCCCTCAGGGCCCCCACCGGGCAGGCGGCAGCGGGAGCAGCAGCGGCGCCGGGAGCTCGAGGCCAAGCGCCGGGCGGGGTCCGCGGGGCCCCCAAAAACTGGGGGCTCGGAAACTCGACTGAGGGGTGGGGAGGGGGCCCTGGAGGGAGGGGACGGGGGTAAAAATCCCCCTTTGGGTTTTTTTGTTTTTTTTTTTTTTTTTTTTTTTGTGGGGAGGGGGATCGGTAATAAAAACCCCCAGACCCGCAACGACCGCGCTTGGTGAAGTCGGGAATTCGTGAGGGGGACACGTGACAGCGCCGGCACGTGGCGCGGGGGGGAGGAGTCACGCGGCGCGGGGGGGGGCGGGGCCACGCGGCGCCGGAGGGGCGGGGTCATGCGGGGGGCGGGGCCGCGTGGTCACGTGGCGCGGGAGCTGCGCGGTCACGTGGCCCCGGCATGGCCGGCGGGGAGGGCGCGAGCGCCGCCCAGCGGCGGCGGCGGCGGAAGGAGGAGGTGGGGAGGGGGCGGGGGGGACCCCAAAATTTGGGGAGGGGACCCCAGATTTGGGTTGGGGACACTTCACGGGGGGTGGGGACATGGGGGGGGTCGGGGGGGACACGGGGGAGAGGTGACAAGGACACCACAAGGAGGGGGGGAGACACCGCAAGGAGGGGGGGACATGGGAAGGGGAGAGGGCAAGAATCCCAAAAATGGGGGGGGGGGACAAGGACACCGAGCGGGAGAGGGGGGACCCAAGGGGAAGGACACCCCATGGGTGAGGGGGGGACACGTTGGGGACCCAGAAATGCGCGGGGGGAATTTAGGGGGGGTCCAGGAATTGGGGAAGGGGGAGGTACTGAAGGGGGAGGGGGATTTGAAGCTTGATTTGGGGAGGGGGTCTAAGATTGGGGGTCTAAGATTGGTGGGGGGGCTGTGGCCTATGCCTAGGGGTGGGTTGGGGTCACCCAGGATGGGTTGGGGGTCTCCAAGGGGGGGTTGGGGTCACCTTTGGGCCCCCCCCAGGACCCCGGGGTGCGGCTGTCCAAGGCCCTGAGCTACGTCCTGCGCCACGGGGCCGAGGCCGAGGGGCCTGCCCATGGGCCCGGGTGCGTGAGACCCCCAAAACCCACCCCCAAAATCCCCCAAAACCCACCCCAAAATTCCCCAAAATCTCTCCCCCCAAACCCACCCCAAAATCTCCCAAAAACCTAACCCAAAATCCTCCAAAACTCACCCCAAAATACCCCAAAACATTCCTTCAGACACCCCACGAGTCTTTTGGGACCCCCAAAATCCCCAAAATGCCCCCTGGGACACCCCAAATGCCCCTTGGGACACCCCAAATGCCCCTGGGACCCTCCAAATCCTTTTGGGGACCCCAAAACACCCACTGAGACCCCTAAAACACCCCCTGGGACACCCCCAAATGCCCCCTGTGACACCCTAAATACTCTTTGGGACACACCAAAATCCCTAAAACGTCCGCTGGGACACCCTAAATGCCCCCTGAGACCCCCAAAACACCCCCAGGGACGCCCCAAATGCCCCCGGAGACCCCTCCAAAGGCCCTGACGGGGGTCCCGGGGGGGATTTTGGGCTCAGATGGATTTGTTGAGGTGGGGGGCTCTGCTGCGGCTGCGGCGCTTCGCGGGGGTCTCGGAGAGCGACGTGCGCAGGGTGGTGGCCGCTGACCCCAAGGGTCGCTTCACCCTCCGGCCGGACCCCCCTGAGGGTCAGGGCCAACCAGGGGCACTCCCTGCCGGTGAGGGGGGGGTCCCCGAGGGGTCTGGGGGGGTCCCCGAGGGGTTTGGGGGGGCTGGAGAGGGGATTTGGGGGGGTTTATGGGGGATTTTGGGGGGTCCCGAGGGGTCTGGGGGGTCCTCAGGGGGTTTGGGGGTGCTGGAGAGGGGAGTTGGGGGGGGGTTATGGGAGATTTTAGGGGGTTTATGGGGGACTGGAAAAAGGATTTGGGGAATTGATGGGGGATTTTGGGGGTCTCTGAGAGGGCTGGGGGATCTGGAGAGGAGCGTCGGGTATCCCGGCTGGGATTTGTGGAATTTTGGGTGGGATTTTGGGTGTCTCGAGCAAAATTTTGGGAAGCCTGGGTTGGATTTTGAGGATCTGGGTGGGATTTTGGAGATCTGGGAGGGATTTTGAAGGTCCCGGGTTGGATTTTGTGGATCCGGGGCGGGATTTTAGAGATCTGGGTGGGATTTTCGGGATCCGGGGTTGGATTTTGGGGGTCCGGGGTTGGATTTTGAGGATCCGGGGATGGATTTTGGGGGTCTCAGCTGCTCCGGGGGGCGCGTCCGGGGGTCGCAGGTGCCGGATCTGGAGCTGACCCCCCTGCGCACCCCCGAGGCGCTGCCCCCGACCCTCGCGCACGGCACCCGGCGCCGCCTGTGGGGCCCGATCCGGGCGGGGGGGCTGCGCCCCATGGGGCGGCAACACCTGCACCTGGCGGGGGGGCTGCCGGGGGGACCCCGGCGTGCGCAGCGGTGAGTGACCCCCCCCCCCCCCCAAAAAACCTCCCCCGGGACACCCCAAAAACCCCCGAGACCCCCAAACCCCACAGAGACCCCGCACTCACCTGGCGGGGTGGACCCTGGTGTGCGACCCCTCCCCAAAAAGAACCCGGGGCACCCCCAGAAATTCCCCAAAACTCAGCAGGGCCCCCCTAAACCCCCCAAGAACCCCCCCCGCCAAACCTCTTTGGCACCCCCAAATCTTCCCCAAATCCTTCCTGAAGCCTCCCCAAATCCCTTTCTAGGACCCCTCAAACACCTCAAATCCTCCTTGAGACCCCCCAAACCTCCCCCTGAAGCCTCTCAAGACCCCCCAAAACCCCTCAGGACCCCCCAAATCCCCTCAGGACCCCCCAAAACCGCCCAGGAGCCCCCAAAATCCCCCTCCCCACAGGGATGAGGTCGGACTCGGAGATCGCCATCATCATCGACGGCCCCCGGGCGCTGGCGGGTGAGGGAGGGTCCGGATTTTTGGGGGTGTTCCCGATATGTGGGGGGGTCCCCGATGTTTGGGGGTCCCCCCCGATGTCCCTGTGACCCCCCCCGACCCCTCCCCACAGACGGGATCCCCTTTTTCCGCTCGGTCAATGGGGTGATCCTGACGCCGGGGGATGCCCAGGGCCGGATCCCCCCCAAATATTTCCTGCGTGTTCTGCAGCTGCGGCCGCACCGTGAGAGAGGGGGGGGACCCCAAAATTGGGGGGTGGGGGGGCTCGGGGGGATTGGGGGGGAGTCCCCAAAATTTGGGGGTCAAAGGGTTTGGGGGGATTATTCAGGAATTTGGGGAGGGATCCCGAAATTGGGGGTCTGGGGAGGTCGGGGAGTTTGGGGGCACCCCAAAATTGGGGGGGTCGGGGGGGACTCGGGGATTTGAGGGGGACCCCAAAACTGGGGGGGAATTGGGGGGGCTGAGGGGGTTTTGGATGGGGTCAGGGTTTGGGGGGGGGTTTGGGGGGTCTGGGGTTGGGAGTGGGGGGGGTCAGGGGGTTGGGGGGGGGGGGGGGGGGTATCCCCGTTGCCATGGCAACAGCTCCTCTATTCCCACACCCCCCCCCCCCCAGGGTGTGAACTGCCCCTGGATGGACCCTGGGACGATGCCGGGGGAGAGACCCCCGGATGAGGATTTGGG